>NW_010207893.1:0-42962 GCF_000695765.1 Mesitornis unicolor
TTTCCCCTACACTGCTCTCTAATAGGTCATCATCATAATCATAATCAAGGTAAGTGGTTTTCTTGTTTCCACCTTCTTAAAACAAACCTGAATATTAGTTTATCATTAGAGCAAGTAACAGCCATTTTCAGAAAAACACCTACATTTCTGAGAAGGTTTGACCAATGACAGTGACATGTCTGTCCAGTTATGCCAACAAATGTTGTCTTGACATTAATGGAAGTAAGTGATAACAGTAGTGAATCTGACAAGTCACAGAACAAAGATGCACAGTCAGAAGAAAGGAAGTTTGAACAGAAGTACCCAGGAAGATAAGTGAAACACTGCAGAGATCAAGAGACCCTGCATGCATCTTGACAGCCCCACAGCATCAACACCTGAGCTTTCCTATGATTTACAATGGAGCATTTTAAATCTACTCACTTTCACAGATGACAGACCATGCAAATTGTCCTTCCAGGGAAATACTGTGCTTGCTGCTATCTGTATTAACAGGAGGAAGAGCTTGTGGATGACTCTACACATCATAGTGTTTGCTGATGTATTAAAACTCTGTCCAGTTTTTAACTATAGGCATGGAGGTGAGCATACAAAACAACAGGATTCTAGCAACTGGGCACACTGATGGCCAGTTGAATAGCTCATGACTTGCATATATAAGGAATGTGCACGTAAAGATGTCTCTGAAAACACAGCAGCCACATGCAAAGTGTATCAGGATAACATACACTGTCTGTGTGCTCAGCATTTCAACATGCTCTTCATTAATGCCTCACAGAGTACTTTTATAGGATCCTTAAAACGGACATCTTGTTCTTCTGAAACTCACACAGACTGAGAAAATAAAGCAATTCCCTGCCAACATCTGCTCGCTAGAAATTAGCCTGGCCTTTTGCTTTACTAGACCAAATTCCCCAACATTGCTTCTATTAAAAAATTGAGCTTTTACATATGGCAAACCAAGAGTAGCTGGGGTAACCACCAGCTTATTAATGAACATGATTCATTGTATTTCAACACCCATGTCACCAAGTATCCTGCAGGCAACATCTGGGGCTCTGCACCCAGGATAAACCATATCTGTGACAAGGATATTAAGACTGACCACATATTTAGGGGATACCGCTGTGTCAAAAGCTCTGGGGAGGCTGGATTCACATACAGACTGCCTCGGGTATTTCTTACACTACATAGATACTAATATATAGTAGAATTGGGAAACATAGATATTTGCACCAAATACCACGTTCCCATTGTAGAAGAGAGTTTCAAATATAGAAATAGGACTTCATTAACAGCACCTAATTACTTTTGAGTGTAAAATGACAGATTAATTGCCTTTATGCCTTCAAAATAGCAAAATGATAATTTTGTTCTGGCTGTTGTAAATAGTGATTGCCAGGCAACAAGGACAGGATTTCTATATCAACTCAAATGAAGAAGCTCATATCCCAAGAACTTTCACTGGAACTTATGCTCCAGAGTAATTTGAGTAGTTTTGCAAAACCTTTTTTCAAAATACGTATTACAGGCAGCAACCTGGAAAAAATTGTCTAGTAGCACAAGCACTGTTCGTTTTTCTGCCACACATTTATTAACCGTTTATAGACTGAGTGGGAGAACTAAACTGAGGACACATAACAACAGACTTTGCACAAATAAGAGTCCAACTGAAGCAGGCTTCAGACACTGTAGAAGTTCATGGTCTCCAGAAAATGGTAACCCCTGTCCTCTGTAGGGAAAAAAAAGCCCTCCAAGATGTCACAAGTTGGATGGCTGAAGTAATTATTCACCCGGGGAAACTTCAGGCTATTATCTCCAATCATACCTTCAAGGATTGGATGCTGATAATTCACAGCTGTGGAACTTAAATGCTCTGGTGTGAGACACAAGTGAGGGACGTGAATTACAGACTTCTCTGATAATGGAAAAATGAGAGGCATGTTGATCATATACACTAAAATTACCAACTTGGTCAGCATCGCTGCAGTGAAGAACTCGTAGCAAGGAATAGTATATCACAGGACAGTTAAATTATGCTGTCACATCCCTATAGACAGTAGGGCTGTTGAACAGAATAACTGCCCTTGCACTCAAGAGACCTGACTTTGGCTTCTGGCACTGGGTTAACTCTGGACAAGTTGTTGCCTGCCAGGAGAAGTGAGCAAACAAAAAATGATGGCTGGTGGGTATCCCTCCCTTGCACGTGATCAGCATCAGAGTTTCTTGTGAAATTACATGCCGTTCTGTAAAATCCAATATATACTCCTATTAATGGAGCCAACAAGCTGAGACAGCTCCTTCCTGTATGCACAGGGCCTGTTTTGGACAAGCAGAGACCACATTCCTTACACATTTAAAAATGCACGCTTTCAACCATCATTTGCCAGGTCCCTAACATCAGCCAAGCTCTACTATGCACCCGCTGGTTCCCCATAAAACACGAAGGTTTGGTCCAAGTGACACAGGTTCATTAAAGACACCCATGTGAAGAACGTGCTTTTTGGGCAGTGCTGGCTAAGCAGGGTGTACTTCTGTACACATCTGTATCATCAATAATAAATACAGAAAATACATATTTCCACATGGACTCTGAGACCTTCCCAATGCAATTCCATCAGCAGCGACAGTCACAGCAGATCTCATATCTTTTTAATTTTGTTCTACTTTGTACGAAACGTTCCCTTTGTGGTTCGTGTAGATCCTCATGACCTGAGCTCAGAGGCAACAGCCAGAGACTGCGGAAACAGCAGCTATGATTCAGGACAGAAGAAGATGGGCAATGCTGGTGGCCATGCACGGGCAGAGGAGAAATCTGTGAGCAGAAAGAAGCCTGGGCAGCAATCAGAGGGAGACTGCATGGAGCAGGGGGCAAGCTGCCTGTTAATGGTAAAGACATAGAAACTCGAAGATTAAGCCAAAACTAAAAGATCTCAAAGTATGAGATACTGTACAGTGGTCTGAGAGATGGAGATGAAAAGGAGAACAAAGCTGAGGAACAGACAGGAAGAAAATCTAAATAAAGCTGGTTAAACTGCTACTTAACTGAATGCAATTAGGAAGCTCTTTGAAGTCCTCAGAGGATTCAAAAGTTCAGAAGAGTTCTGACATAGGGAGCTTGGATTTGGGTTCTTCACTGGAAAAACTAAAATTAACAGCCCCTTCCCCTCTTAAGAAATTAGCTCCTACAAAAATCTGATTGAAAGAAATAAAGCAAAATTTATCTCTTGACAGCCAGGTACTTTATGTAGTACATACACAGTACAGTAAAAACAGGTCACATTTAAATTCACACTGCAGGACAATTGATTTTTTTTTTAAGATTTACTTTTTCATTGATTTTTCAGATATGCCCAGATGCCATTTTGTTCACTTTATCAATAATATTAGAACAGAAAAGGGAAAGGAATACAGGAAGGAAGGGCAATTGATTTACTTTATTTTAAAGCCAATGTCTCCAACGTCTCCCCTGCTGCATGGTGGGCCAAAAATCTCCCCTGGCACAAATCCAGCCATCAAGATTACAAGAGCTATTCTTATTTATACTTGGCCTGATCATAGTCCTTTACATTAAAAAACACTAAGAAAGCCATGGAAATCATACCCATGCTAATTCCAAAAATAACCCGCTCAACAATTGCTAATCAGTTCATTGATTCACCCTCATGCCATAAGATAAATTCAGCCTGACAGTCCACGATGGGAGAAAACCTTTTAGTTAACCAACTTTGACAACAGAATGGGAAGCCTCATAGCAGTGCTGGCCAACCATTGAGTCATTGCCACCTTAAAGCGTCCCCTCTGGGAAATTTCAATTACCCCTTTCTTCAGTGATTTCCTTTTCAGAGTAGTCTTTAAGAATTTAGAAACAACTATAAGCAGGGAAAAGCCTGAGAGACAGAGAGTGTTCTAGAAACACAGACAGAGGCAGAGTCCTACCCCAAATCCTTTCTAAGAAGTTGCTTTTGAGAGCTCCTACAGTCTCCGAGCTGGAAGGTGCACAACGAGGAAAGTAACCCCCACCTCACAGGGTGGGTTCATTGTTTCCTTTGTTGCAACCTTTTCGATTGCTCAGAAGGAGGCAGATACTAACATGAGGGCTGAAGCTGAGTTTACCAAAGATCTCGAATTCATTGGAAGTTTCACTCAAGTCCAGTTTATGTGTGTGGAAATGAAACACCCAAAAGCCTCAGTCCATTAAACAAGCTTCCCAAAGCCATCCAGCTGTCTGGAGCTTCCTCTTTGTTGGGTACCTGGGTCAGAAGGACTCAGGCTGACTGGGTCTTCAATCCCCTCATGGGTGTTTGTCATAAAAAGTGTACAATGTGTTCCCTTAGTGACATGGTCACACCAGTGAAAGCCCAACAGACACCCCAGAAACACCTACAGGCACCATCCCTTCACCACAGCTGTGAGTGGCTCCACTCACTCTTCTATCACAGGGCCAGATTTTGCTCCCTGGGTTGTAAAAACCTGGCTGGGGCCCTTGCAATGGTAAGTCAAGGGCTGCCAAACTCCTGTAGGTACAGGTGGCCCTTTGCCTGTCGTCCCCGTGCAGTTCAAGCTGCTCACTCTCTCTTGCTAGAGGAGATCAAGGGAGGTTAAGCTGCACCTTCTGGGATATAGCTCTGACTTCTCCTTCAGATATGCAAGACTGTCTCTCTGCTCTGGTATTTTACCTCAGGCCTTTTCCTACATGATTTTTTAAGGTGGTTGAAAAGCAATCTTGATGTGATGGTTGAGCTGCTGTCTCCCTGAGAGCTCAGAAACCAGATAATGCATTTTCCCTCCAGATATGTGACCTACTCCACAGATACTGGATGACCAGTTGGAGAAAATTAGATTTGACAAGTGTCAAGAGTGGCTCATGTCATGCTCCCCAACTCCAGCCTTCCTCAGCTTCTCCACCACCAGTGCTTGAAAGAGCAACTGTGATTTCCCTGGAATTACCAGGCAGGTAAGTTTATAAAGAAGTGTTGCAGCTGTTTGATCCTGGACAGTGGTCCTGGACTTTAGCCACCTGCTAAAGTTAGATCAGGAGCCAGCCAGTGTCTGTGCACTGGTTGCATTAAGGAAATTGGGGGTTGTGTGTCCTTATTTGATACCTACAGCAATTTCTGGAGTAGAGTTAGATTTGGGGATAGGGTAGGGTCTCAGGAGTTAGGTGGGTTTGCTGGTTGGACATGTGTTGAGCTTGAGTTAACTGAGTTACCAGTTAAGCCTACAGTCACATGTCTGTACCCTGCGCTTCTAAACAAAGCTATGTTCACCACCTGAAGGAAGGAAAAAATAATCAAAAACCCAATGGATGTGCAGTCTGGTTATACATGTCCAGCTCACACATCATCAAATTGCCAGAGGTTCAAAGAGATGAGTATCAAGCTGCTCACAGCACATGGCAAAGCAGAGACAGCAATGAAGGAAGGGCAGGCTGCCGAAAATCTGCTGGTGATGATGCTCTGTTTTTGGGAGAGGGAAGGTGGGGGCCAGACCAGCTTCAACCTTCCACATTGCTGTGGGAAGGGAGATGTGAGCAAAAGGGCCGTTTCTGAGAGAGAAGGAGCAAAGGCTATCTGGGCTCAATCTACAACTCTAGTTAGCTGACGTATACTTATGAATATACTAAGGGTTCATACATACATAATTAACGTTAAATTATACAGATATTTCTTTGTCTATATGCAGAAAGCAGGGATAAATACTCATAATACATATAATTGCTATGTAAGAAGAATGACTAAGTGCACATAGTATTTGTGCTGTTCGTAATTAATTAAATCACCACTAAAACTAGCTGGAGGCTTTTCTTCTGCTTAATGGTACATTTATAAGCATTTTTCTACTTACAGCATTGCCCTGTGTAAGACTGGATGGTAAATGTCCAAAAAGTAAAGAAGAAATACGTGTCACCCAATATATACATTAAGAAGAATTGGCTCCTCTGAGGCATTGGAGCTCATTTTCTAGTCATGTGGATTGGCTAAAACAAATTATCCACAAAAGGAACATGCTTTCCAACTCAAACAGGATAAATATAAAATAAGCAATTTGAAAACACAAAGGGACTTACTGGTTCAAGCAAAGAGTTAACCCTACTCAAGGGTAAAGCTTCAAAACTTCCAGGAAATATTTCTGGACTATAAGAGTTCAGGATGATAGGCACACAAACATAAAAAAAAAATCCAAATTTCCTTATTTTCTTCAGACATTTTCATACAATTCACAAAAAAGAAACATTGAAAGCCCTAATCTCTTTTCTTGTCTCACATTATTACCATTTATGATTATCCAGCTGCTCCCACACGCTTCAGGACACTTTACAGACTTACAAAGCTAAGTCATGGCCAAAGCTGACGCAGAACCTTCTGCTGAGGCAGAAGTTAGTAGGTCAAGAGAGGTTCTCCTTCCCTTCTACTCTGCCCTGGTCAGACCACATCTGGAATATTGTGTTCAATTCTGGGCCCCTCAGTTCAAGAAGAACAGGAACTGCTTGAAAGAGCCCAACCGAGCCACAAAGATGATGGAGGGAGTGGAGCATCTCCCTTATGAGGAGCGGCTGAGGGAGCTGGGGCTCTTTAGTTTGCAGAAGAGGAGACTGAGGGGAGACCTCATTAATGTTTATAAATTCGTAAAGGGCGAGTGTCAGGAGGAAGGAGCCAGGCTCTTCTCTGTGATGTCCAATGACAGGACAAGGGGCAGTGGGTGCAAGCTGGAGCATAGGAGGTTCAATCTGAACATGAGGAAAAACTTTTTTACTGTAAGGGTGTCAGATCATTTCCCAGGCTGCCCAGAGAGGTTGTGGAGTCTCCTTCTCTGGAGACATCCAAAACCCGCCTGGACGTGTTCCTGTGTGACCTGGTCTGGTGATCCTGCTCTGGCAGGGGTTGGACTGGATGAGCTTTCGAGGTCCCTTCCAACTCCTAAGGCTCTGTGATTCTGTGATTCTGTGAACCTCTCCCTTCACCCCCTCCACCAGACAGTTCACTGCATCCTCACAGCCCAGACAGCTGGGCACAAATTACAGGGACAAAACAGCCTGAATCTGCAAAACCCATTAGAACCGTGAGGAAGGGATTCACCAGCCTCTTTCTTTTTAAAGACCCTCATCTAGTGATGATACATGGCCAAAACACCACTTTGCAGCATTCACACACAATTGGATGGACAGGTGACACTGAATCATTTTCTCATCCCTGTCTTGTAGGACCCTCTGTGTTGGTGAGATGGTGGGGTTGCGTCTGCAAGGCTGCCATGGCTGCTGCACCTGCTTTAATCACTACAGAAACATTTCCAACTCCCTGATGGGCACATTATACCTATTAAGTTTGTTTCTAGAGTGAAATATAGACTCCAGAGTTACTGCATGCTGCAAGGCAGCATTGCAAGTCAGCAAACAGATTTCAGAGTAGGCTCATAGAAACCACAGTGTGCCATCAGCACAAGGCAAAACACCCAGATACTAGAAATTATTTATACTCTGAGAGCAGTGAGACACTGGCCCAGGTTACCCAGGGAAGCTGCGGATGCCCCTTCCCTGGAGGTGTTCAAGGCCAGGTTGGACAGGGCTTTGGGCAACCTGGTCTGGTGAGAGGTGTCCCTGTCCACGGCAGGGGTTGGACTGGAGGAGCTTTAATGTTCCTTCCAACCCAAACCATGCTATGATCTTGTGAAAAACAGGAAAGCAAACAAATATACTTGTCTTGAACTCTGCCTACATAAATTCCTTTAATATTAGAGATGAAAAGGTCAATGTCCAAAGGCCACTGGCTTAATGGGTTGCTGTAATGTAATTGATACTGTCAGCCCCAGACACACAAAAATCACAGGTCAGATCCCCAAATGATAAAAAAAGGATTTAGTATCACAAGATTAAGCTTTAATGTAATTGAAGGCTTAATTTTAGCCCTCCAGCTTTTAATCTTTTGAAAAGAACATTTTCAAGCTCTTTTCTCCAGTACCATGAAGGTTAGAATTTTACTTTCCTTGAAAAATGGAGATATATTTATATCACTCCAGCTGTAATTACAGACAAATTATAGCCATCCTATAGAAGTATGGTTAACTACTAGTATAATTATTATCAACTAGCATCAAACTAGGCTAAACTGACAAAAGACACACGGCACTGTTGTCAGAAGAAATTATAAAAGAAAAAAAACAACAAACCAACCAACACAAAACCAAAAAACCTGTCAGGAGACTAATGATAAAATCCCCAGAGCTGGCACTGCTGTCACATGGCACAAACAACAGAATGCATTCAAATGAAAGTGCAGACTGTCACAGGGTATATGATGTGCTGAATGCATTATTTTTTTTTTCATAAGGGCACAGGACTGCTTTCTTCTTGACACTAATGCACCAAGAACAGCTGCAGATGGGCAGTAGCGACAACTTTTCATCATTCTTCCCATAGATTTCTGAGGGCTGAGGGTCAAAGGAAGGAGAGCAAGTACAGTGGTCACCTATAAAGCCAGATTGTCCCTCATTCCTATTTTGCAGCAGTATAAAGAGTGTCGTTGGAATTATTGGAATTTTACTACATGTATCTAGGGGAGAGAAAAAAATTTACAAATGTAACAGTTCTGGAGTCACTGAGGGCCGTTTGAGGTGCTTAGAGTCCTCAGTCACACTCTGTCTCTCAGTATGATGCCCAAATCGCTGGCCCTCTCTGGATCCCAGTGAGAACCTGCCCCCGATGAGCGCGACTGGGTGCTGGATCTCTGCCTTGCAGAGCCTGTGCTTTTATGATCCGTTTCTGCACTAATTCAGTTATACTGAAATTACACACATTTTTAAAAAAAATAGTTTTCTCTACTGCTGTGATGATGAGCAAGAAGCAACATTAAAACTGCTCTACATTGACAAAAAGCCACATAGTATAGTTACAGAAGTGGCAATTTTTAGTGACTTACAGGAATTTAAGGTTTTGGCTTCTCAGACACAGAGACACATGGGGAGCCTGACCCATCCAGACGGAGGGTGACTGCTGATCCCAGCTTGGGCAATAGGGATGAGAGAATCTGGGAGTCTTAGAGAGATCTGGGCTGCGGGGAGAAGCCCAACTCCTCCACACATTTCTCCAGAGTTTCTCCTTCCCTAAAATAGCCCAGAAATTAATGACCTGGTTAATGCCTAATCGTTGTCTAATTCCATTTCTTTCAAAGATACTTTACTCCTTCCTCTGCTTTTCCATAAGCACCGTTTCTTCGCTGTGCTATCTGGAGAAGTTACTCCAAATTTCAGCCCGGGTGCCAGAGTACTCACACAGACTCGATCACTACATTCATCCCAAGCAGCGGAGGGTTTTTCAGGTTCAAAAAAAGCCATGATTTAAAACTACTAGAAGTCACAAATTAAATAGATGTAGTTTCTTCTTCATATCTCCTGACAAGCATTTTCCATGACAGAGGCAATCATTAACTATAACCTGCGATTTCATCTCTCATCAGCACAAAAACGAAGCAAGTCTGTAATACCACAGAGCCACGCTGTGATGAGTCCCCCAGATACCTCCTGCATGGCCCCAGCTCAGATACTGGGGGCTTAGACCTCTTGGTGGGGCTTGGGAGGTTGACCTGCTGTCCCATTCCAGCGCGGAGCAGGGCACGAAAGTACTGCTAATTCTACAAGAATTCCATTTACAGACTATTCCTGTCCTGCTGCTGCAACGTGACGTCTAACCAAGAAGTTTTCAGGAATGTCCATGAATGGACTCTGAAGGAAATCCTCCTGCGAGAAGGCTGCATAAGCTTGAAGAAGGCCAAAAAGACAAACAATGTGATGTCAAGAAAGAATAAGTAAATTAAGAAGAAGAAGAAGAAGAGAGAAAGGTGAAGGGTCGTCTGGTTTAGACAGGAGGAAAACCAAAGGTGTTTTTTGCAATACCCAAGGAAGAATTCCAATGGCAGTGAAGGTTTCGAATATGCTGCTCCACCTCATGGTACTTCAGTGTGTCACTCCCAAACATCTCTCACAAGCTAAATCAGACATTAAAGCTTTTTCCATCTAAAAATTCTAGGCACCTCTTAAGGAAAAAATGTTTTCAATGTCAAGAGAGAGAACTATAAAAACTCCAGTTTAAACTATCACCATTTCCCATTTAATATCACTCATTAAAAAAATCTCCATCAAGAATTAGGAGTGACCATTATTTTCACGTTGTATTCAATTTTCAAGTTTCAGGTGACCATTCCATGGGATGTAATAAATCTTCTGTGGCTGTGAGCAGTTGATGTGGTTTATTTTAATGGCCACAGTTAAAGGTTTCGTGGGATCAGGCCACAACCAAATCTCTTTATAATAATTCTTTAGCTTACTGCATAATTTATAGCCCTTATGCACTTTTCATGATCTAATTTACCTTCCTCTTGAAATATTTTGTAAAACCAGTGTTCCATTTATAATGATATATATCCCATTATAAAACACACTCACTACTTTGTTACCAGAATAGCATTTTATGTGTGTAAACCAAGGGGCATTAGCATATGCCAGAATGACTCTCCCAAACTGGTGATACATGGAGCATAATGGAATTATGAGCAATTTGGTGCGCAGTGTCAAAAATATAAATGCAGTGAGAATTTAATAGCAGGCTGTCAAATAATGTTTCATAAGAAAAGTGTATTTTTTTCAAATGAGATTCCCTCAAAAGAATAAAATCTAGAAGTGAGGTGAAGGAGGGCAAAGGCAGCAGGGCGTGGAGCCAGCGACAGGGATTGGGATTTGTTATGTTACTGCAATATGTAAAATATTACACTACTTGCCATGTCATTACTCATTAAAATAATGTGGGCTTGATCATTATTTCCTTTTGCAAGATCATATATGTAAGCATTTACATATGGTGATTGTCTTGCTGGAGATACCCAAGATACAGTAGTTAGCATTTTTGTCAGAGTTTGTATCCCCAAAATATCCATGCAAACCAGGCACTGCAGAGCTAGGTTAGATCTACTCTCAGGAATCAAAACTCTGTATAACCTAAAATATCTATGGGAAGCAAATATCAGCAACATCTTACAAAATTACTATTTCCCATTATTTATTTCTTCATTTACTTACACTTTGCAATGTCAACATTACCCAGCAAAAATACAGATACATATTCAAAGATTTCCACACACTTCACAAATACCAATGCGTAACTATGCTGATCTTGTCCCTTCAGATTTAACACAGTATCAAAGAGCCTGTGCACTTGTCCCCATTTTATGTATGATGAGACTGAAATAAAGGAAATATTACTGGGTTTCTAATAAATTTTATAATAATTGAATGCTTGGGCCAGAGTCAAGAATGGAATCCAAATTGCTTCATTTCTAATGTTATATTTGAAAAACAACCCCAAGTTTTATCTCAGAGCAGATCTCCTGGCAATTGCTAAGGTCTCTGACTCAGGAGTGCAGCGTCCCTTGACTTATTTCAAAGCTGGCAAGAGGAAGATTTTAGTTTTAAGGGAACTTGGATGAGAACATATTTATTTTCCTCCCAGAAGACATGTGCACATGTTCTTACAGCAGGAAGATTCAGCCCAGCTATTCCCTTCCCTCTTAGGATCTCTGAAAAGCGCCGCTCACTTCAATTTACAGCAGCTCGCACCAACTCAGTAACCCCATTCAAGCTCACGACAGTGACTATTATCTGTGTGCCAGCTGGTTTGATATCACCAAAAGCCTGTACAACAGTAATCCAAGGATAAATGCTCTGCTAAGTTAGATTTTAGCTACCATAGCCCATTGACTAGAAACCACACTTCTGCATCTCCCAAAGTCATAGAGAGAGAGAAACACAAATCCCACCTGCAGCTGTGCCTCCAGGTAATGATGGAGCTGTGAAAGAGGCACAGCATTTGGCAGGCTCTTTGCGTCTTCTTATGGAAAAAAAAATAAAAATCCTTTACACCTGCACTGAAAATGCATCTCGATTTCTGGAGGGTTACTGAACACAAGACTGCATATTGCATTTGGCAGTGATAAAATCAAACTGTCATTGCTACTGGAGACTGAGCACGGCTCATATATATCTTACCTTTTAAGCCTATTCTATCAAAGCTGTAGCACAAATAAAGATGAATACTATCTCTTTCTAAGCCAGCACAAAAACACCCCTCAATCTAGCAGGAACTGCACAATACTTATCACCTTTTCACAGCATCCTGTTTAAGCTTATAAATAGTTTTTTATTATTTCCCGATTTCATTCAAGCTTTTCGTTAAAACCTTTTTACGAAATTTGCTGGTTTAACCTCTCCCTATCAGTTTAAGATTTGTATCAGTTCCTAACAGAGCTTCCTGGAACAGACAGATCTGCTGTCAATGTATATGGGCTCAAGCTCAGCTGTCAAACTATATCTATAGCCAAGAGCTTTGCCTTGCTGTGCAGTAGGGAAAATATTTAAGTCGCTGAAAATTACTAAGGGCTTAAGCCCACCATCCTACTAAACACACACACACAAAATCAGTTTGCTATATACTTTTTTTTTCATTTCTATCTCCTTAAATAAGTAATTCTCACTGTGACAACCTGTATCACATTGTGACAGTGCAGAAGGGATGACTGATCTACCTCTTTGGTCACACAGCTCGATTCTGGACCTCAGTGTGGGCAAACTGCTGATGTTTCTCTTACATGCAAGGTCTAAGGGAGGGAAACGAAGTCTTATAAACACATTACTGTGGGCTTTTGCCAATTTTGTACCCAGTTAAGTTTTTGGATACTTTCTTTAGCTTTTCACCAGTGGTATTAAGCAGAATAAAAGCTAAAGGCTAAGCCAAGGAGATAGGGAGATTTGAATGCTTCTGGTGTGACATTCCTCCCTTGGGCCAATATCTGTGAACTGTTTAAGTTCTACTTATGCCTTGTTTTGAGGACTTAAAGAGCACATAAATTTTGCAAGGGCCTTCTGAACAAGATACTCCACAGGCATTTTCCAAAATAGGTTGAGTGGGAGAAAGCCATAGCGGGACAAAGCTGAATGACTGCCTTCATCCAGTCTCATCTCCTAGGTCCCACTTCCACTTGGTGCAGGGATGAGAGATAACTAAACCTTCAGAAAACTTTCAGATGCCTGAATTGCCCTCAAAATCATGGGGAGTTAATAATTCATTTTGCAGACCTCATGTGCACACAGGCTCTTGACTGGCCTGTCCCACGTAGCAAAACTCTTCAAGAGATAACAAAGACCTGAAACAAAGCGAAGATGGAAACAACACAGTGTCCATTGCTGCTGGGGCTAGAAAATCTGTGGACACCTGAACCCACAGGACTGGCCAACTTCACTACTCTCCAGATTCTCAGAAATACAGCTGAAACTCTTTGGAAACATTATATTTACTCATAAAAGCACAAACTGTTTATCCAAATTTAGCCTGAATGATAGTCTCGAGAAACTCTGTATCAAGTCTTATTAACGGCAAAATCTTTCTCTACTTGTTTTTCACAACAGTTCAATGCCAATAGGAGAGCACCCATTACATCCCCCTGCTGCATTTGTGCTATCGGAAGGAAGCTGCAGGCACAAACCAGGTAAGTCTACAAGCAATTACTCATTTACTTGGACATTTATTAGGTTTGTAAATGTAAACTTTGCCTTGTGGGCTTTGGAGAAGGAGAGGTGTAATTCTAAATCAATATGGAGATTATATTATGTTTTATGGGGTTTTTTTTTAAATCTCTTGTTACATTTTCTGCATGTACATCTTAGATTTTCTATATATACTTCCAGTCTCTGTGCATTGTTATTTATGTTTATAGGTTGTCTGAGGGAGACATTTCTTTCCGAGAGAAACTGGAAATATTAGAGCAGAAAATCTAATCTCTTTAGAAATCAAATGAAATGGAGGAGAAAAAAGTAATGTGTGAGAGTGGTTTTCTTACCTGCCAGCCCAGAAGGCTGCAGAACATTGAACTGGCATGGAGGTACAGTGGGTGACAAGGTCAGTGCCGGGAACAGGCCACCTCGGTCATCTCTGGATCTAGGAAACACTGGTCAGCCAAGCTTTCTTTTTTGAAAGGTGTTGTCCAGTTTGAGAAGGATTCAAGCTGAATATTCTTCTGTTCAGAGTCCAAACAAGCCCTGTGAATCATGGCCCAGTCAGCAAGAAAGCAAGCGTGAGTTTTCATAAATGTGATTCAACAGAAAAAAAAAATCCTACCACTAGTCTACTCTGAATAAGAGAAACACTAAACCCAGCAAGACAGGTATGGGTTAGAAAAGCATCTGGATATGGAGACCTCGCAGAGATACACAGAACTAGACCTAGGTCTTGTCACTTCCAAATAAAATTAGTTCAAGAGTATTGGCAAATCTAATACATTTTTTATTTTAATGTTGATATTCCCACCAATATTTTGTGTTTGCTTGGCTACTGGTATTAATTTCTACTTGCACCCACAACCATAACTGGAACCATGTTCTAGCCTAAACAGGGTGCAACCTCGGAACAAACTGAAGTGGAAATCCACAATTTCCATCTCCTTTTTCCTAAAAGTGAAGAAGTGGAGAGGGAAGGAGGGTGAGAGAAGGAGCAGACAAGCAGGGAAGTTAGGAGTGATGGCAGTGGATGAACATAATCTGTGTATCCTAAAGGCCTGTCAGAGAACAAAAACTGCCAAATATGAGCAAAACAACAAAAATATTGAGAGTGAAAAATCCTACTTGGTAGTGTGTTCCCTCTCATTATTTCCTCATTGAACCACCCCATCAAACATCTGCATCTTCTCTCTGCTTTATTGCTGCAAGTTGTATTGTAAATTTTCCAGTTGTATATACCTAATAAAAAAGGGAAGGTTTTCAAGACTTTTGACTATCTTTTGCTGTTGATAAATCTGAACAGGCTTGATACAGAGAAAGCAGTAAGTTCACGGCAGACCCAGCAGCACCGCATGTCTGTAGCCCATACTGTCAGACGTTTGTTCTGTCCGGGTAAGAAATAGCTTCTCGCTTATTTAATTTCTGCTTGCATACCAGGAGCTGGATGCATTAAAGGCAAAAGTACCCTTTATTACTTGCTCATTTCTCACTCCCATGTGCATTTGCTTCTCACGCAGGAGACTACCTCTTTCAAGCTGTTCTTTCCAACTTTTGTTCTCTGCTGAGCTACTGCTTGTCAACACATTTATCTGTTTGAAGCCAAAGAATGAAAAAAAAAAAGTGGGTTAAAAAAGGAGAAGAAGGAGGAGGAGAAGCTTCACTTCTGGCACTGTGTACCTGAAGAGAGAAATATTATCAGCTGCCAAGTGGTCTGATTCTTCAAATAAAGAAATAAAATAAGAGCGTTTGCATGGATCAGCTCTTCATACTGGGATGAGGTGAAATTGAGATGCAGATTCTTCCCATCTCCCACCTACCTGGCTCCAGCTGGGGATGGCTGCACATCCTTTATGAAGGGAGCAGCTGATCTGCAGGACAAAGGTCTCCAGAAGCTCAAGGTCTAGGTCAGGGTTTGGGAAACCACCAAGATCTTGCATGGCTCAAAGAGAACTGCTCCAGTCTCAGGAAGACTCTTCTTCAGGCTCAGTATAGCTTCAACCTCTCGCAGCATGAGACACCACCAAGACTACTGGCAAAATTGGGAATTAAGTGCAAGTCTCAAATAGCTTTTATTGATAGGCAGTTTTGAAACATTGACCTTTGCCTTGAGGTTGCCCAACAGATACAAGGAGTTATTTCCTAGTTTTCAGAAACCTTTGGAAGTGTTGCTAAGTCAGGCTAAGAAACCTCAGCAAAAAACACTCACGTATCCTGCTCACTAATGAACACTAACAATGGTTTAGCAGTCCCTTACTATAACACACTTCTCTCATCATCTGCAATCCACACTCACAGCTCTCCTTTCATCATCTCCTTGTCTTTGCTTGCTTCCCACGCTCGACTCAGTGTTTCTGGTTCTTTTTCCCGTTGCTGTGCGGTACTGACAGGAGCTGTGGATATACTTGAATTTGTTACATTTTAGACAACCTTGTTAAATCAAAACAAATCACTTCCTACAGTCAAAGACCCACTTCACTGAGATAAACAGTGAAGTATTTTCCTGGTATGAATACTGGTAGTCACAGCACTCTCAATGTCATTATTTGTGTCTGAAGAAACACAGAGTTGCAGCCTCTCCCACAGCACTGATGAGCTTCTGCTTCTCTCTGTGCAGGGCACCATGAAGATGAGATGAAGAAGGGATGTTTTCTAAGTGGTAAAACAAAATAAAAGTAAAAATAATTTTTTCAAGCTTTCATTAGAGTTTCTATGAGTTCACATTTTTACTTTGGCTCAGCTGCTCTTCTTCAATTCCAGCTGATGTGTTATCTTTAATTATGACCTCTTGGGCAAAAAGAAGAGACAGAACAAGAACACGTTTGAATAGATAAGAGAAACTCATACAAAGGCTAGAATATTGATCACCAAGGTTTAATTAGGTTGGTATTGATGGAAGTAACACTTGCAGAATTGGCATGAAAGCATTCTTTTCTAGAGGGATGTTCTGGGCTCCTCTCTGGATGGGAACCATACAGAAGGAGATGAGATAAAGCAAAGGATGCTCCAGCCATGGTAATAATGAAGCAGTGACTTCAGCAATTAATTGATGCAATACATGCAAAGAGCACAGCACATAATTTCAGTATTTTCTTTCCAGGCTGCCCAACAGACACTGAGCAGACACCAGCATCATCTTTAATGCAATATTTATCAATAAGTTATATTTTTCAAAGCAGAGTATTTATTGATGTCTTGCGTCTGGCTGAACTTCAGCACACAGATGTTGTATATATTTCAAGGAGAATGTCATCATTATGAAATACTGCAGAATGTTAACGCTCTCTTCTTAATTAATCTTCAGTTGTTCACAGTACGCACCATTCATTCATCATTACAAACTGTCACCTGTGACACTCCTATCATGTGAAGGAGAGCTTCTTTCTCAGGGCTGGATACATTCACTTTCTACTCTGCTTACTCAGAGTAACTCTGAGCATGTGGGACAAAATTCACTCTGAGCAGTAAGACAACAAACTACCTCCTCCAAATACAGCATTTTGAGACATAAATGATGAATAGGGTTTATAATGACACTCAGTACTGGGGTGAAATCCACCCATTATGACAAATTGCCTACCAGGAGCTCCTGGAGAATTTTCTCTGATGGTTATCATAAGCTGTGCTTCCCTTTCTCATACCTGCTGCATCCCAGCATGAATCCTGGCACAGTCGAGGGATGAGGTCAAGCAGATTCGAATACCCTCTGGACCTTGATTTCTTTGTTCCCTATTTATGTAAAAGGTATTGTTACCAGAATAGCTGGTATAAAAATTTTTGAAACCCTAATTGTTGCCAAACAAGCGAGGGAGAAGGTGGAAAAAAATATATTATGAATTTCCTCTCTTTCAGTTGGTTTGAATATACTCAGCTACTTATCCTTCACAGTGCAGATCTTCAGGGAAGGTCTGGGGTCCCCAGGCAACGACACTCAGGTGTGGAGCTACTGTGCTGAAGATACAATCCTGTGCTTGATGCAGACATATACATCTCATTGACTCTACCAGGAGTTTTGGTTTCATAGCCGGTATATGAGATTTGACCAAGAGCTAGGTAAAAAATGTAGTAAATCAAGCTTAGAATTTTCACAGAAGTTCTTTCCAACCTCTTTGCCTGCATTAATTAACAAATTGTTAATGTGCCAATGTCTATCTTTCCAAGTATGTACTCAAAATTCTAATAATTCACTTACATTTCTGTGATTTTAACTTGATAGATTCCCAAGGGTGCCCTTCCAGCTATTGTCTATCTGTTGAAAGAAAGCTCTTCTCAGTATTTATGAAACAATACATAGCAGACAAGGGAAACCAAAAGGGACTGGTGAGAAGTTAAATCAGAATGGGTGAAGGGTATAGGAGCTGTCAGCAGCAAAGTAAAACACTAATTGAATCTTAAAAGCTCAGCGTTACAGTAATAACTGATAATAAACTGTTCCTTTAGTTGTCTCAGTAGTCTAAATTTTAGCTAATCTAGTTTGATTTCAATAGCCTTAAAAATAGAAACTTATAATAGAGTTCAGAATAAGCAACATATTAAACAGTAACATGTATGCATTTGCAGAGATCTGCAGAGTATGATACAGACTGACATTTAGTCAGTAATTTTCAGCCAAAGATCACAGAGTAACAACCAGTTATGTTGGGAACCTCTGAACCTACTACTGAAATGTAACTGGGTTTCCTTTACTTGCGTACCCCTTGTTTTACCCTCAAGCTGAGAACACCAAAGAACAATGAGCTACTTATCAGCATTCACTCATGACAGGATTTTAGGGAGGATGAGACCAACTGTGCCTTAGGAGCACCATGAGGACAGCCAGACAACATCTTGGGGGACACGGACTGCAATGGGCATCACCTGTCCCTCACCGGTTAGTCCAGCAGACAGGACCTTGCTTTTGCAAATGGGTTGGTGTCTGGCACTGCATGGACAGACTGCTCCAATCTAATTGAACTGCTTAGGCACATACAAAAATTTTGGAGGAACAATGCCCACGTGCCAAAATATGAATGCATTTCTGGATGTTGCTTAGCAGCTCTATGTTTGCAGTGTGGACAAACTGACACTACGAATGGTCATGATACCTCCTGGCTCCATCACATAGGGCTGCTTTCCAGAAGAATAAATATCAATTTCATCTTTGACTAGTTTTTCAACTATCCATAAAAATTCATAAAAACACTTTTTTATGTGTTGGGTTTCACACAGTTGGGGAAGTTCACAATTTTTTACTGACTTCAGAGTGAGAAAAAGGAAGATGTGAAACACCATCTCTAAAAGGGTAGTGCAAGTGTGAGGCATTGCTCTATGGATAACACTGTGCAATATCACATATTTACTGTCTTTCAGGAATTTCATAGCAAGTCCTTCTGAAAAACCTGAAACCTGAGCAGCCTGCAACTTCAACCTGGATTTCAAAACTCAGTTATTCTTTGCATTCAGCTCCTTCCCAGTGAGAGAGATGCTGCAGGTGAACTCCCACCCTCACTGACATCAGCAGGGCACTAATGGGGTTACACAGGTGTAATTCTGACCAAAATCTGCCCCTGCAATTACAACATAGGGAATTTGCTGTCATCTCCAAAATCCACTCAGTTGGATCTCACCAATACCTGTGTTGCAGAAATGGATAAGAAAATAATATTTATGTGATGTGCGCTTTCTAAACTTGCATTTTAAAGTTCCTTACATTCATCAAAACAAAAAAATGTGCGGCAAGTTGCCTTTGGTAATGATGTTAGGCACCGTTGATGTGCACACCATCACAGCACCTTCACCAGCTTCACTGGCATCTGCCATTCCCACAGACCATCTCAGAAGTCTCCTCTGCAAAGGCATTTTTGCTGTGAATGAGACACGCCAGGGGCCGTGCATCGCAGCCAGCCTTTGCCAGACAACATCTGTCAGGAGGGAAGTTCTCTCACCTTCCACTCAAAGCTGGATGTCCACCACTGAAACATAAACCCCATATTAAAGGCTACAACAACACACAACACTGGTCAGGAAAGCGTGTTCCCCTCGAGAGAGAAATGTGTCTGCTTGAATTAAGGTTCACTTCATGGCCAGGTCCTGTCTCATCGCATTGCAAAGGCTTGAAACCAGGCACAGAACAAAAAATTTCAGTAGGTACACTTCCTGCCCTCAAAGTGCTATGGTGCTTCTGGTAATTTATAGAGTATAATTTTGTACATCAACTTAAAAGTAGTAGCGATGAATTCAAGTGGTTATTTCAGTATTATTTGGTGGAGTGAGTTATATAGTTTGTTTTAATGACTTGAGCTAGACAGCAAAAAGTGAATAAGCTGCACTCAGTGCAACGTTTTGTTAGAGGTCACTGTTTCCTAGGTCTGATTTGAAGCATAGCCCCTCTCCTAATATCATCTGGTGAGAACAAATGCAGAGTAGGAAAGAAGAAATAAAGTTAAAGTAAATTTTACAAAGAGCCTGGGACTTTTTTCCTGCTCTCTTCACATGTTTACCACAGCAGCTAAACAGGAACAAAACCAAAGCCCACAGTTCCTCTCTTCAACCCTAACAGGATTAGGTACCAGTTAGGTAAGGGACACTTAAAATGCCAATCACACAGCAAAACCAGGCACCAATTGCTGATCCAACTAAAATACCAATGACAAAACCAATTAACTAGAATACCAGTTAAAAACTATGAAACAAGTCATTATTAGATTACCAATTCCAAGTAGACCACCATTTAAAGTGCATGTCTCAGAGCAGTAACTTGAAATTCCAGGTAGAATAACAGTAAGTATTACTTAAACACCAAAATCAAAATGAAACATTCTCACTTCACCGACAAAAATAAATAAATTTGTTGCATGGAAACATTTTTCTTCGACTATATTTGCAATTCCTAATTTTTCACTGAATTTTGAAATGTCAGTCTTCTACAGAACAGAAATGCTAAATTTCTGATAGTTCTAATAAATAAGAACACACCACACATCCACATCCTAGTGTTAAGACTGACAGCTGGTTTTTACTAGAGGGCTTGCTGTTCTGCTGCTCTTGTTTCTCTTATTTCTTTTTAGTGAAGATTTATATTCATAGCATCCTGCATTTCTGCAGCACTGAAAATACAGATAATGTTGGACCAACAAAAAATGCTTCAGAGCCAAGCCCCTCAATCCGAAAGGTCACCTTTCCAGCCACAAGCTGAAACCTCCTGCAGCAGGAGAACGTATTTAGTTTGTGTCCTCAGTGCCTTACAGGAGACACGAACAGAAATGTTCAACGAGCCAGATCATGACATTTGTGTACATGACCCTTGCTTTCGCTCCTCCACCATTTTGGCAGACACAGGAATAATTTTCCTCTTGTTCCAGGCCACCGGCCAGCTCGGAGGCATGCCAAGCAGGACAGTGGCACATCTCCACGTTCATAAACACCCAAGGAAACTCTGCTCCATCTCCTCTCTGTTTCTGTGAGGCCATGACTACCAAGAACCCATTTTTGGAGCCTGATCACAATATGCACTCACAGAGAGTGTTAAGGCCCCCTTAATATCCCACTGCTAGTCCTAGCAATTAGTTATGGTCTTAACAGTTCATCCTCTGTTTGCCAAGAGTGGCTTTGAGCTCCTCGTCCCTGTTCTGCCCCTTTTCCCAGCCCTTCTGAACTCCCAGCCATGCAGCTGTCCACCAGATACCCCACAGCTTCACACCCTGGGAGGTCAGCACAGCCTCAGAGAGTCAGTGTTAAGAGATTTCACCAATACAGTAAAGCAGTAATGTTCTAAGGATGAGAAAACTAATTTATTCTTTTTTTTGGTCTTCACATCCAGGCATACATGCAGCTCCAGGAAACCTCCAGACTCTCCTGTCCTTTCCTTCCTGCCGAGCCCCGGGATGAGCCGAATGTGGGGAGCACTGTGGTGCATCCTGTCCCAGCTTGCAGCAGGTGAACTTTAATCAGCTTAGGTGGGCAAAAAATCCCGGACAGGGTCATTCAACAATCCAGTAATTTCACAGGAGGAAAACAGTGAAACTAAGTGTATCTTGGGAAATGACAACCTCTTCCTCTTCATTCAATTTGCCATAGCTATAGAAGCATAGCAAACATATGGAAATGCTTACGCTTGCTTACACACAGTGGTTTAACGTAATGTTCACTATCTTAGAGTGGGACATGCTCTTGTTGGACTGCCCATGGTTGAATAATCAAGTTTTTGCTTTGTTCTGCTATGCTATATAAAATAAAAATAGTAAAAATGAAAAAATATCTAAATTCACCGTGCGTAGGAGAGAGTGACAGCTGTACATGGCATATGAAGGTGAAATAGCTGTCTTTCATAAATTGAAAATGATATTGATCTCTATTGACAGGTTTTGCTCATTATGCATTTGGGGATATTCTCTGCTGATCCCAATGCAGAGCTAAATTCATGAATTTAAGCGGACTCTTATTATACTGACAGAAAATCACATCCCTAACCTCAGATCCACAGAGATACAATTATTAACCTCTGTGACAACTTTTAAAGATCAGTTCAGTGGGTAGAAAATAGCAGCTTTTGGTCTGTAATGCAGAGCTGAACAGAAAATTACATCCTTGTGTCAGAATCAGATGGGATGCACAGAGCCCCCACCTCAGCGAACAGATCAGCTCCTCTGAGGAATTTGGCGAGGGCTTCAAAGAAATTTCTGTTCTGCCCTATTGGATTGCCATGGGCCTCACTGATCCAGACCTTTTTAGCTATCATAAGCCATTTCCATTAGGCTAATAAAGCCCTTCTTAGTGTACACGCAAGGTCTACATTTATCCAAATGCACTGGAGATGGGAGGTTGTTAAAGCTGAATGATTGTTCCATATTACATTTGCATCTTCTGATTTTTTTTTCCCATGGAGATAAAACCTTCCTCTCTTTTGGAAATAAAGCTTCCACAGGATATGAGTTGAACTGCAGCTCCTTTGCCCACACAGCTGTCGGAGGAGGAGGAAAGGAGACACAGACCCCTCTTCCTCAAGCCTGGGAGCCAAAGTCTTAGGGGAAAAGCAGCCCATATTGTCCTGAGTCAGAGCGGTCCAGACTAAGAATTGGTTTAATAAAGGGAACCATGGATTTTTTTTAAAAAAAGCTTTTTATGTAGAGTTATTCAAGGAGGTGTCCTCCTGGCTGCACAAGCACATGGGGCAGTGGGAGGGATTTCTCCTTGCCTGTCACCATGTACTCAGTGATGAGGGAAACTACACCTAGTGGAAAGGCTTCCTGCCCTAATATTGCCTTTTGCTGATTTAATAGTTCTGGAGGTTGAGACCTACCCCAGCCCCTCTTTCCTCAGTAACATGCTGGTGTTGGGGCCGAACAAATGAATTTATTTTCCTCCTGAACTGATGAAAATTCCTAACTGAGATATTCATTCTTTACTGTTCCCCTTACCACGCTGGCTAGGGACTGAAGAAGGGGCACTTGCTGGGAGCTGGTCCTGTGCACATGGGCTGGTGGGGGATGCATGAGCACGCTCACCCCAGCAGCTCGGTGAGGCCCGGGAAACGCCTCCTCCCCAGCTGTAACATATACAGCTGCAGCATCACGGCCACAGCTCCCAGAGCTACTTGCCCTATCACCACTGAATATGTCACATAGAGTGAATTATTCCCAGCCCAAGGAAATGAATACAGCTATGCTGAAGTGGCATAAATTCCCAGTTCTGCTAGGCTGGTATTCTCAGGCCAACCCCTTACTAAGTGCAGCTCTGTCTGCACGCAGCATCCTCCATTGCCCCGTGCATTTTCCCCTCTTTATGTTTTTGTTTTTATTGTCCTCCACCCTCCTTCTCTTTCTTTCCTGGTGCTGATTCCAGGACGGGTTTGGCTGGCACACAGCAGGGGCTACACCCATGAAATCAATTCAGTCTCTCCCAGCTCCGGGTGCTGTTGTGCTCTGTTGCTGCATTAACTTCTCTCCACACTGGGCATCGTTACTAAAACCTGTTTTTATGCATTATTCCCTAGCCTTCCAGTTTTGTCAGCATGCACTGACCCATACTGACACACGCAGAGTTAAACGGAGCAAATAAACAGTAGTCAAGCAATACGAGCACCACCCCCATGCCCCTCAAACTGCTACAGGTCATCTTATCAGAGAGAGAAGGGAGCTGGAGTCTTGTTTTAGTTGCTAAGCTATCAAAAAAAATTCAAATATCATTTTAGCACATTTTCAGATGATTACTCATCTCTTTAGACATAAACCTAGCTCAATAATAAATATGCTAACATATATATTAAAACTGCACAGTGCAATTTTCTCATTATGTATGGCAAACATAATTCATACAATGATTGAAGGTTAACTATTAAGAAAATTATTTATTTAATTCTAAATAGCAGAGCTGTAAGTAAAAGGAGACCCCACTCACTAAATAACCCAGGAACATAATTACTTCAAACACATCCCATCATCATCCTTTCTCATCATCCTTTCATGACCTCAGAGGAGATAAAGTGAAGAATATGGACTGTGTGCATTCCCACAGAAATACAGCCATCCAATTCCTTTCTCCTTTCCTTCACCTAATTCCACAGAGAAAAGCGCTCAAATTGCTCAAGATACCGAATAACAATCCAACAAAATGCCACCTTATCCTGCCTTATTTCTTCCTGGCGCTGATGGATAAAGTTATTTGAATCCTTAAGGGTGAAGCCCAGTGGGGAGGCAGTGAACACATTAACATAGTGGGAGTCATTTGACCAAAGCAGCCATCTGTGTATGGAGTAGTCAAGGGTTGGTAATCAGTGTCCCCACGCACATACTATAAAATACAACGATAACGGCTGCGTATACGAGGCACAGGGGTGCATTTCTGCCCACGTACGGACAGCAAAACCATCAGAGAGCAGGTCAGCAACCAAGCACACAAAGGGGAAACCTAGGCATCGCACATTAGAAAGAACAATTGTTTGGAAAGTGGGTGCTAAAACCTGGGCACAGAACATTTTCTTTATGGAAGTGTCAATAATTCCTTTCTTCCCTGAGATTTGAGATTACCAAAACTGACCTTGCAGAAAAAAAGTTTGTACAACGGCTTCAGTTTTTTACAGTAGTATCTGTATGTGCGAAAGTAAAAATGTAGAGAAATATGCGGTCTTGCATCAGCAGTGGCTTTGGCTTTCTCATTGGAAGTACTTTTTTTCCCAAGGCTGCTCTAAAGGTAAGAAATCAATGTCACATCCTCCCTGGACTGCAGGTACGAGTGATGTCTGTGTTACTGCTCCAGCTCCCTGCTTTGAAGTACCCCACTGCTGTGCTGGGGCGTGAACGGCTGAGAAAAGCTCCTGGTGGTCTTCCAGCTGGAAACCACATTCTTCCAAGAGCATCTGAACTGGGACAATCACTGCTTTGAATGACTGGGAAGGAACAGAGGAGCCACTCAGCATCTGTAGAGGCCAAATAAAGTGCAGCCACTGCTGTGCTGGGGTGCAGAACGGCTGAGAAAAGCTCCTGGTCTTCCAGCTGGAAACCACATTCTTCCAAGAGCATCTGAACTGGGACAATCACTGCTTTGAATGACTGGGAAGGAACAGAGGAGCCACTCAGCATCTGTAGAGGCCAAATAAAGTGCAGCGATCAATGCACGTGGGTGCTCAGCGCCCCACCAACACACTCCACGGGAATGTCCACAGCTGCACAAGTTATCCCAAAAAATCTATGGGTTTTTATTATATCTGCCAGTGAACTTCCACAGGAAACTTCTGCTCCCAAGATTTAGACGTACTCAGCGCCGCTGTGCTCTGCAGCACTGGTTGGCTTTGACAACTTAAAGTGCAGAGATCAATGCACATGGGTGCTCACTGCCTCACCAACACACTCCACTAGCGGGAATGTCCACAGCTGCACAAGTTATCCCAAAAAAATCGATGGGTTTTTATTATATCTGCCAGTGAACTTCCACAGGAAACTTCTGCTCCCAAGATTTAGACGTACTCAGCGCCGCTGTGCTCTGCAGCACTGGTTGGCTTTGACAACTTAGCAAATCTCCAGGTTTGATCCTGCAAGACTCAGTGATATTTTTAGCTCCCTTCAGAGGGGAGAACCTGTGAAGCAGCTCACCACCTGGCAAGTGACACAGCACTGGCAATGTACAGGAGAAGAGACAAAGGGAATTAAGCAGATTTAAAAACTCAGATTCTGATAAGCAGTCGCTCACATTTGCTTTAGCACGGTGATGTTTCACCTTGCAATGCTGGTGGTGTTGGGGACAGGGTTTCTTTGATCAACCTAAAGGCATAGAACTGTAGCGGCACAGCAGTTGTGCAACTTGATGTCATGCATCAGTCTGGTTCCCCTTCATCAACCCGGTTGTTTCCCGTTTATCAGATTAAACAAAGACAGAAGTTTGATTTTAATTTCAATTTCATGTTTTAATTTTCAAGAACTATCAGATTTCCCTTATGTTTAGAATATAAAATATAACTATCTATTCATGGAGTCCTGTTATAATCAAAGACAAGTAGTGAATATTCAGAAATCTGTTCTTACTCTTAAATTTAAAAGATGAGAATAGCAATTAGTATGTGGGCAAAGCAAAAGACCAAGTAAAGGAGAAGGATTAGAAGGAATAGGAGTCTATATTCCCTAATCTAGCTGAGGAGATTTTTAATACATGTACACACAAAGTGGAGTTACCTGCTAAATATCTGGTTGAAAAGAAATCCTGCACTTGGGCTTTAAGTAGAAAAGCTAGCTACAAGGAAACTGAACGTTATTGCATATTTTAAAAGATACCAAGGGGCATTTCCAGTGTGGGAAACCTAAACCTTTGGTCTGTGTCTTGGTAGTCAGAACAAATTAACTGTAAATGGACATGGCTGTCATCATCTCGTCATAAAAACACTTCAGGTTCAGCAGCAAGCGTGGGAGAGGGGGAGTGAGGTGAAAGTCTTACAGCTGGAAGCCCAGATGTTAAGGGACCTCTGTGCGAGATGCTCAGCGTAAAACCAGAGAGAAATGTTAAACTACACTGCACCAAACCGAGTACTTCAGGACGACATTGCAAATGGTGATGGTGCAGGTATATAAAGCAGGAGAAAATACAGATACGCAGTTAAGACTTATGTAATGCTTTTTAATGGTCGAGGTCCAATTCCAGCTCTACTGTAGTCTTCCACTCTGTTTTCAGGTAAAGCATCGATTCACTCTGTCCTTCCATTCTCCCTCTGTGATATGGAGTCAATAACATTTTCTTCTCCCAGGTGGTGCATGTCCTACCTAGACGTCAGCACAAGCTTGTGCCGTACCATCCACCTGTACGGCAGAAAGCCTGCTTTCTGAACAACGGATACACAAAATCAGGCACTGGCTGAAGAGATACAGAGTTCAAATGTTAAAATTGGAATTATTTACTGCCATGGACAGCACCCAGCTGGGGCCAGCGTGAGTGGACGTTTGTGCCTGGAAAAATCTCCATCCGAGCACGAGGCTGCAGAGGCAGCCTGAAAAATGAGATGGTTTACATGTATATAAGTAAGTGGATTCTCAATTCCCGAAGATACAGCTGAGGAAAACAACATGAAAATATAACCTTTAAACTTCTCTACTTTGGATGGTTCCAGAGGGGCTTCAACTCAGCTCCTTCATGTGCATGTACAAAACTGCTCACTTGTGCATATTAAATTGGATTTGGGTGTAGTACATGCTATTTGCAGGACAAGATTTCGAGTTTACTTCAGAAGATTTCTATTTGACAAAAGTAAGATAAGCAGGAAAGAAGTCAAGGAATAGATTTTTTCAGTGCATTAGTGCCTGCAGCAGCTTTTGTTTCAGTACAAAAAAAAAAGCAAACTAGCACAGCTCATTGATGCAGAAGTGTATAGGTAAATGTCAGTGCAAATACAATACAAATCTCTCCTAATATCATTTAATGTGGAAAAAAATACTGATTTTTCTGGCTTTTAACTTCATACAGGTCTGTGATTTTGTCCTGATCTTTGACTCAGGAAATTAAGAGAGGAGAGGTGCATTTAGAGAGATTTAACAGACTCACCATAGATAATGCTGAGAGATGCTGCCAAAATCATAATAGATATAGATCACTTAAAATTTGATAGGATCACTTAAGACCACAGACAGCACGTGCCAGACATAGCTCAATGCTTGACAAGTAAACAAAATAATGATAGATTGGGCATGTCAGCATAAGCCAGATGGAAATGTGGTTGAAGGGATGTGATGACAGCTCTCTGTCCAGAGAAGCAACTGCTTTCTTTAAAGGTTTGTTTTTGTTGTGGACAGTTTTAGAAACACACAGAGCAGGTAAAGGCAAATGCAAAGGGGAAGGAAACAGCTGTGAGTGGGAGGCTCCGGACGAGCCCGCAGAGGTGCACTGGCTCATAACCTGCTGGAGGGGCTTCAGGAGCTGTCAAGAAGACCACGCTTACAGTATTACGGTGCTCCTGCCTTCTAAGAAAGAGCTTCTTTCCAAAACTGTAAATCCTATCAAAATCACCCACAAAATGGGAAGAAGGAAGATTGCAATAATCATCAGATCCTTCAGGAAACATCACTACAATAACGAACCACAAAAAAGCATTGGATTTCCAACAAGCTAAGGTGCCACCCTGCTCTTTAACTCAATCCCTGTGCACAACATACGACAAAAATGCTATTTGGTGAATTTGTTTCTTGACTTACATTTTGGGCAAGTCATTTTTTCTTACTGCTCGACAATCACCGAGTTAAAATGAAGATTAGCCCAGTCCTCAGGCACTGTTTACTGTTACTGGTTTACCCCAGTAAACCAGGTCTGCAGTGCAAAGCCTGCAGAGAACTTTGGTAACACCCCTCGCTCTGGAGGTTGGGAAACTCTCCCGGTATTTGCGTTTGTTGGGGTTTTTTTAACACCTTTTCACTCGTGGAAGAGTCTCCTCACCTCACGATGGGCATGTTCTAATAGGGCTTGTCTCCATCCAAATTACTCCAGCAATTATTTTCACACCTAAGCGGCTCGTCTAAGAACAAGTTGTTCCAAGCGCCGCTGAGACTCATCTCTGGGTTTATGTCCTTCACTGAGCCACATGCAGATGTCCGGGGGGCCACAGCTATCATAAATTTGACTGAAGCTAGGAAGGCATGGTTCTAGAGGCAACAGTCAACATGTCTGCAGTGTCCTGAGGAGCCTACTTTGGGACAAAGCCAGTTATTTTCTCCATACAGACTTTTTATTGTCTTTCTAAATGATAGCAAGTGGAAAAACACCTTCCATGCACATGACTTGGTACAACATCTCTCTTCAAAAACTTTCAAACCAGAATGAGCTTCTCAAGGAAAATCCTCTGAGTCAATTGTAGGACAACAAAAGAATGGGGAAATTAAACAGCTTCACAACTCTAGATGGACACTTTCTTGCAGAATTAAGTCAGTGTATTTAATTAAGCTTAATAGACTTCCAAGAAAAGCATTTTTTTAGGGAGCAATGGCTGATATAAAATACAATTCTCCATCAAAGAGCAAATGTAATTATACAATATGAGGAGAGAACAAAGAAGCAACACAACCAGCTTTTAACAGCAGCTGTTTCTGAATCGAACCTGAAAATCTGACAAATTTAAGAAAGACTGTAACAATATAATAACAAATATTTTAATTGTATTAAGTGTCCAGAACCAGACTCCCAGGTACCATGTTTATTTCAGATGTTTAGTCACATCTGATAATTGTTGCTTTACAAAAACATTTCCAAATGAGAATTTACAGTGTAATTGTTCTGTCTGCCTCTCGTAAAGCTGACACTTTTCGTCCAGGTGGCAGGACAGGGAAAAGCAAAGCCATTTTCACCACTTTTCAGATGTACAAATCACTGAAATTCTCATTAATTACTCTGCTCTGAACTGAAAACTCTAATGAGAAGAAAACCTGAATTTGTCATGGAAAATCATCCTCTGCCATCACAGCAGCTTCCCTCAGGGTGAAATCCTGGCCACACTGAAGGTAATGGCAAAACTACTTTTAACTTCAGCACAGCCAGAATTTCAGCTTCTGTATCCAAACGTGAAACTCTAGACTACATAGAATGACCTGGGCTTATGAAACTTGAATTATTGTTATTTATTTTTAATGCTTATAACTTCAGTCGTTTCTTCAATGTACGTTGATTCAAAACCTGAAATTTCTAACTAATGGCCTACTTATCCTCTATGTTTATTTATGTAAGCATAAATCCTCTATTTTTCCATTCGGAGACCACACTTATTTTTCCAGTAACAGCTTCTCCTATATATTTTTGTGAAAATAACAAGACAGTAAAGAGAAAACAGGAAAATATTATTCCGAAAATAACTTCCATCTCTCCATAGAAAATTTAAATCAATTTGATGCTTCTCACCTGGAGTAAAATCAGAAATCTCATTTCGTGACATATGGCAAAGCACCTCCAACGCATCTGGGAGCACCCGTTCTCACATGACAAATCTGCATAACAGGCTTTGAAAGAGAGCAAACACGTGTCTAAACCAGGGAAATCACAGCTCCTGACCTCAAAGAAGCCGCACAGCTCCATAAAGTCAGTAACCCCTACAGATAACTGCTGCTCTCAGGGGAAAAACTGGGCCCATGGGAGACATCTGTGGGCTCCAAGGATGACCTCTCACTCGAGTTCCAGAGCAGAGCAAGTCCCACGCAAGAAAAGCAGTCCGATCTGTATGAAATGGCACACGGTGGCCGCGTCTTTGTGTGGCCAGCAGGAAACTTTGTTTTCTAAGTGGATAATCAGATATATCCATGAATTCTCTCCATATATGGTAACAAACAACATCCACTGTACATTTTTGCATTTCCACCGTACACCATTTGTCACCTAAAGATTTCACAGCAAGATATGAGCATCGCTTGGACCTTTGATGTAAAGCCATGTTATTTTCAATGCGTAGACAAACCGAGGCGCAGAAGTACACATCACAGCTTGCCAAGGCATTGCTGTTTTCAAGGGCATTACGCACCCTGTGATTTAATTACAATAATTGAGTTTTCTCTCCTCCAGTTGCACGTTGCAGCTCTGCAGCGCGTTGCATTGCTGAAAGGAGATGTCCCCATCCAGCCATGGGGACGATGGCCACGGGGTTACGGTCACTGCAGGACCATGCAGCCTTTATGGTGCTAACCTCTGACTGCACCCTTTTATATTTTGTTTGTGGGCATAACTGTTCTGGAGAAAATACCATGTGTCTCTCTCTGCTGTGAGAGCCAAAGGGGCAAGGCAAGGTGCATGGTTAAGATTTCCTTTAATTCTCATAAGCTGAATCTACTTAAAGCCAAATCTAATAACGGTGCAATGAAAACCTGATCTTTGCCGTTTTACCTCAAGTAGGAACCTTGAAGATAAAAAGGCAAGCATTTTCTAATTTCCTTGTAAATAAAAATGTGGTAAGCAGAAGCCTTGACTTTAGGGTTTTTTTGGTTGGTTTGTTTTTCTTCCTTTTTAAAAAATGTCTCCTATATGTAAACTGCTATAAATAAACACAGAACAAGAACAAATCCTCCAGTCTTAGCACTGGATTCATAAACATTTCCGTGCTCTGAGTTTGTTCTCAATAAATTAGTGAGGTCCTAATTTTCCTTTCAAGATATGCTGACTTCCTCTAAGGCAATAGCCAGGCGCAAACCTAGAAAAACCAACTGCTCCACAGATAATCATCCGAGCAGGATAATTCCCATAATCATGTCAGCTTAAACATGGGGAAAGAAAATACTTGTGAGAAATGGTTGTGTCACATCTCACGCTTACTTATAAATACAGAAAATGTCATCCTCCCAAAACCAAAAAGCAATAGGAATTTGCCTAAAGCAGCCAAAGTAAAAACTGAGTGAGGACCTCAGGGTTTGAACTGCTGGCAGGCACTTTAATTTGAAGACAGTGTAAAACATGCAGGTGAGACGGGGTTTCACCCACAGGAGAATATTAAAAAGTTTCCCTTTTATTATTATGCCTGTCTGTATTGTGGTTTAAAATCCACATAGGGATTGCCAGAGCTTGTTAGCTGGCTTTAATAGCGGCATTAATAAATCCTATAAACTAATTGTGTAGTGACTAAGTTAATTACATTCAAATGAGATAGTATATTTCTCTACAAATATGATAAAGAATTTATAAAGAGATCTGCTCCTTCCTGGGAGCCCAAAAATAATATCCAGCCAGCAACCCAAATCTAGCTGTAAGATGTGATTAAATTGATGGTTGTGGGGATAAGCAAACTGTAGCAATGGCAAGAAATCATGAGGAAATATTAAACTGAATTATTTACACAACAAAATAATGAATGAAAGCAGGGCACCGAGATTTCCACGTGGGCAGCAGTTTAACTTCCAGCCAAGGGCGGGAATCAGATCCTAAACCTCTATTATTTTTTTTTAATGGACAAGGAGAAGTATATGACCCTATGAAATAAGAAACAATTTTTTCCATTGGTCTTATAAGCAGACCCTGAACTTTAGCTCCCATCAAAGAGAGGTGATGGTTTGTGTGCTGAGCAGAGAGAGATACTTCAGAGCCGAAGGTAACTTACGGGTCCCATTCTGCCCTACAGGCGCCTGCTGGCCCCAGAATCACCCTCCCAGGCCTCCTTCTCTGCTAGAACATATTATTTCTGCCAGACAGCAAGTGCCCAGCACTTCTCCTCTCCCTGACGGAAGTTTTGGGTTCCTTTGGGCCACCAGTTGTGCTAATAGACCTCAGCTAACGAACCAGCAGCAAGGAAAGGCACAAAGCAGTTCCAGGGCACAGGGGTGCTTTACCTCCTCTTCATTGAATCCAGTCATCTTGCCCTAAATTTAATGGAGAAGTTAGTCCTGGCAGAGCTGTTGTCATCACCGAAGTTTCACTCCAGCCCCTATGAGAGGTGATACAAAAATCCACGGCCGCTTTGGTAAGCTGAGGTGAGACTCAGGGTATTTTGGGTAGGGGGGAAACAACAGCTTCTTGCTCAGTCCAGGATCCATGAGGAAGGATAGAAGCAACCTCAGAGATGGTAACCTGTGGGTGAAGCTGCAGATGTTTGTTGTCTCAACCAGACACTCAGCACAACTGGAACACCAAGTTTGAAAATACAGGCATAACAAAACCTGTGAAGTTGGAAAAAGAAGCCTGAACTTAAGATCTCAGATCCATAACTCAGCTTATAAATAAGTTGATTTCAAGACTGATGAGTACCCAATTAATAGGAGCTGGCTGGGGCTTAGAACTGAGAAAATCAGGTCATCCATTTTAGAGCCTGGCTACAGATTTAGGAGGCTGATTTTGGCGTCTACTTTTGAAAAATATTGGCTGAGAAGGTTTTTATGTCATGCTCTACTTGCACAGGACTATTCATAAAATAAATGTCAAAATTCAAAGTTTTAAGCTTTGTACTGATGTCAGCACACCTATGGACACGAGAGACAGATGGAGAAGCAACTGAGGTGGTTGCAATTTTGTGCAATATGGGCCACCTTGCCCTGGGTACCAATACTGACAACAACAGTTGTGGCCCTCAGGCAGCATTACCCCCTCTGTAACCTTCCCCCCCAAAAAGTGTTGTCTAAAGTAATTGCTCATTAGCCTTCCCTTTTTGGATATGCAGAAAAATGAATTTCAGTAAAAAGTAATTCTAAAAACTCACTCAGCTGTTTGGGATGTGAGCAAAGCCTGCTTCCAAGAACACATCTGGTAAATTGAGTTCAGCCATCTGAGTGGATAAAAACCCAGAAAAACGCATGTAATGAAAATGCTGGCAAACCTCTTAGTCCAGCAGTATGAATGGGGTTGCTATAATGATAGAAAGCTATTGATTGTCAACTACTGTCTTGTTCGATTGATCGGGTTCTGCGAATCTCAGATAACGCTCGCGTCATTAGAGCCCGGTATTGTGCTCTCGGTGGCTATGACAGATTGCTGTGCTATCGGAGTTTTGATTGTCTGACAGTACAAGTGTTGGGGAGCTTGGCTATTGATTTGTAGATAAAAATGTTTCGGTACCTTGAGACCTGTCAGTGAAATTCTTTGGATGGGAAATAGCATTGTACTTCAATGGTAGGTCATTTGCTAATTAAGTTAATTTACAAAGAACTCTTTTTTGGGAAGAGCTGTTACAAGCATTTACTGATTTGCCACCAGGCAGATGGCAAAACCTGCTGAAGGACCAGGTCAACACGTTCTACCTCAAGTAACAGCTCCTTGAACAGACCTGCCTATTTCTAACTTTATGGTTAAATTTACTCTTAGCTGATCAGCATAAGCAAATCACTATAAAATTTGGACTAACGATGAAGGAGCAGTATGGTCAGATCACTATAGCTTCTATAAAGCAGCTGTATGGTGCTGTATACTGCTGTGCACCTTCCTTTCAAGGCCTTCCTGCGCCTGACCTCTTGTGGGACTTCACTGTTTATAGATTAGCCATTGCATCAAAAAGTGTTACTGAATCTACAGCCCAAAACCCATAAATCCAATTATTTTCTTATTCAGGTTCGGTTGGCTTTGCTTAAAAACAATTCTCCTTTGCAGGCCACTGACAGTGTTAGTCTAATTATACTGCTTATTCGTCTCTAGCACTTAAGGATGATGAAATTAAACCTTATTAGTTGTAACATTTTCATTTAGTTTTTCATAAGGCGATTGGCACATTGGAATTACAGCAATTCCTGGGATGCGTTCAGTCCAGCTGTAGCTCTGCGTGGAAATAACGTACAAGGTCAGCTGCTGGGTGGGAAGTCTCCCAACAGAAGCCTCAATTCGAAGTTACAAAGCCAACTGTCCGTTTCAGATGCAACTTTTTCCATTATGTCCCCTGCAAACAGGGATTATTTTCATCTTCTTACGAAAAACTTTAGATAATAGCTGTGGATTATATCCTTCTTTAGATTTTTTTTTATTTAACCCATTTGTGGATTATTCCACTGGTGTGAAGATTTTTAGAATTCACATTCTTCACATTCACAGACTAAAAGCTCAAAAATGTTCCCAAACTTACCACATTAACAAACCTGTGTATTCAAGGAGATTTTATCTAAGACTTTAAAGCAATCTGAAGATAACCTTTATCAATCTGTAGCAGCCAAACTAAAAGACTCAATAAACAAGTTTCTATAGCATGAAAATGTAATTCAGCATCATTATTGTACTGGAGAATTTGAGGTTTTGAAAGAATAGCTAGCATGTGCAGATGACCTCTGTCAGGTTGCCAAAAATGTCTTTTTGGAAAAATACACTTTTATGTTACAACATGGGTTTCTTTATGTGAAAAATGCACTTTATATACAATGAGATGTAAGACCAGAGCACACAGAGGAGGTCAAAGAGAAGGACACCTGGTGACCTAAGAAAGGGCTCTCTCCGGGAGAGGATACGTTCAGGGTTACTCTACAGCCCCGGGTTTGGATGTCCCTCCCCCAATGCAGATCAAATGAACTATTTTTAACTTGTGCATGCCAAAGCACGTGTCCTTTGCCTGAACTGAAAGCAAATACTTGAAGAGCTGTGATGAAGCTTGGCTTCATTAACGGCTGAGAGCATCTCTCTCTGGCCCGCCTTGAGCTATTTTCTTCATAGAGAAGAACCTTCTCCTGTCGTCCCACTTCAGCAAGAGCAAATTTGGGTCACGCAGAGTGGCTCTTGCTATTCCATTTAAATTACAAGAATAAAGGCAGCAAAAAAAATGTACTTCCCTGTAGACACATTGCTTCTAGTCTTACCAGCTCTTGAGCACAGGTTTGTTTGGAGAAAACACAATATGGCTGGGATGTGGGGAAATTCAGTAGCATACATTAGTTCCTGAAGTTGTTGGTTATAAACCGTGAAAACTTCTGATATTTCTAAGCAAATATGCCACACTAGTGACAGAAAAAATATTTTTCAATTACATTCATTCTAAGATGATGTCTGGCACCACATTTAGTAAGGCTAGTAGATCCTTCCGGTTTCTAAGTCAACACAACACAGCTTCTGTTAAAAAAACCTTCTACAAAAAGACTCTAAAGTTTCAAAAGAAGTGCTTTCAGTTTCCAAACTGTTTTACACTTCTGTCCTGACCTTTTGTTTTATTTTTACATGACATTATTTCCTTTTTACATTAAGGTTGTTAAAAGGCTTGACTGAGATTTACACCATAACCATCAGGTGATCCTGTTTAATTCTGGATTTGGGTCGATTGCAGCCAGCCAGTTCCTGATCAGCGAATGGCAACGTCTCTCATGTTCATCATCTTTAATATCACGCTGGGGCAGAACCTTTGCTGATGGGAGGAAGAAAGGGCTCATCCTGAACAGCTGACAAGGCTTGCCCTTAAAATGAGCAACATCAATAAATGGAAGATCGCCCTCCAGGATGAGATTGTGCTCTTCAGCCACCTCCATTCTCTTGTCCTCCACTCTCCTCTAATCTGGCAACATTTAAAGCTTTTATTAAAGCTTGATAATATTTGTGTCTATTTTTATCTTTATTTGAGGTGAATTACTTCAGTTTCACTTATTCCCCTCCTCCGGAGAGGAGTTTGCCACAAAAGAGTGACTTTTGGACTCATGCTTTGTAAAAACATTTTCAGGATCCCAGAGGATGTTTCGGCTGGTAAAACAAAAGTGATGCTTCAAAAAGGAAAGCCCTCAAATATAGGAGACCTCAACATCCATTATTTCAAAGTCTTGAACCTTTTAAAGCAAAAGGAGCATTTAATTCAAAGACCCTATGGGGTATTTCTTATATATATATATATTGCTAAAGTGGTCTGCTACCTTTAGCAATTAAAAAAAATGAAGGATGTAAAGACAGCTAAAAACCCCATTGTGTTAGCAAAATCTGTAAAAATAGGTTCTTGCTTTTATCGTAAAAGAGAGACATTTCTCTGCAGGTACCCCCCACTCCTTCACTTAAATGACCTTTGCAAAAGTTTAAAACAAATTACAAGGAACTGAGAGCTGAAAGATACCTCTTTGTTTCTCTGAAGTTAGAAATATTGACTAAAACTAAAGGGTATGTTCTTTTCCCATCCTTTCAGAGAAGTCAGGAAAAAAATAAGAACTTAGCTGTTGTGCTTCTGACGAATGTTTGTTCCAAATTTAGTCCTAGAGTAAGCGTGGAAGGAATTTTATAGAGTGCACAGGAGCCTAAATCAGTCAAATTTCGCTTAATTTAGCCATTCACTGCAATTTCTTGGATTTTAGTTAGAGAAATGCTGAAGTCCAGAAGATGGATTAAATACCCCTTGCTGGAGGACCAAATCCACGTCTTCAGCAGGCTTTTTCCTAAGGAAAGGCAAGACTCCCGTCCCAGGACTGCTGCAAGGAGAGCAGATTGTGGAAACATTTCTAGCAAAATTGCCTGCACTTACAGCACGGACACATAAGGGAAATTATAGACAAAAAAAACAGAACAGCTTTGCTGTTTATTTCCAGTTAGTTGGGATTCAGGTACATTCCCCATAAGAAGTCCTTTCCATAAAGCCCTTCAGAGTGTAACCTGGTATGCTCTGTGATATTCCAGCTGTCAAACCAGATCTCCGTCAACTTTTTCTTCTTTGCTCTTGACCTGAGTTTCTCCAAGAACACTGTTTTAAATTAGATCCCATGAGAAACATGACAGTAAATTCCAAGTTTCATGATGGTTATAGAAGTTGCCATTGTTTTCCCATCATTATAGTGATGTTTGAGGCATCGAAGGAGAGGAACCATTTGTTAGTTCTTTCATCTGCTTTCCACTCATGGAAGGAAACGTTGGCGGAAATTTATTGACCACCTTGACAAATAGTGAGCTGCTTTCTTTTGCAGGAATTAATTTATCCTATTACACTAAGACATCGTCACACATTTGGCATCTGACTTTACGCCCAGTTGCACCGATTTTGTGCCATGGAGTTATCACTTCCTATCCTGATGCTCAGGATTTCTTTCATAGATGATATCTTTCTATATAATAATTCTGAGGACATGTTATTAACTTGTGTCATGTAGGAAGAAAATGAGGGAGGAGGAAGGTTCCGTTCCATAATGCTGTATTTCAGTCATTTAGTATTATTGGTGTTGTGCAGCTAGGAATGAAAGATGTTAACTTCAGGCTTGCTATTGCTCAGGATATGTAAGCACTAAGGAAGAAATAAGAGCAGAAAAAAACCACAAATCCGTAGTGGGAGCAGAACTTAGGATCTACCTATTTAAGGCTCCTAGACAAGCAGACAAGTACTCAGAGAGGTCCAGGACTAATTCCAAATTTTTGTCTGTCCCTTTACCCAGGCAGAACGTCATTAATAAAGGGACATCTCTTCCTCCCCCATCCATTATTCTCAACTGTTGGATTTTCTATGCAAATAGTTATGTCTTTAAATATCTCCTTTTTACCGTTCTTCTCCATTCTACCTATGTCATTTTGCCCATTTCTTCACTGCCTAAGTCTTGACCTCTCTGTAAACCCATGACTTGGGGTAATTTCACCCAGTCTGCAGACTCTCGCTTCACTTTCTGGAACACTTGACTCTTGGCTAGGTAACTCTTCCGGTCCAGCATACAATTATGACTGGGATATTTTGCAGCAGTAAAAACCCCACTGAATATCCTGTTATCCCAGCAAGAAACTGTTTATGGAAGTGATATAAATAATAACAGTGCCCAAAGCACTCTTTGGTTGACATTAACTGTGGCTACAGCAGGGGCTTGTCATGACTGAACAGAAAGGATGCATCTTTTTAGCCTAAAAATACTCCAGCAAGAACAAACCATTTCAGTTCTACCAGAAATAAACTTGCCATTAGTCAAGGTGCTGCAATTAATGCACGCAGCCTTCAGGGTGATTTTTGTGTTGGCAACATTCATACATATTACCTTATATTAAACATTCATTTATAAGATTAAAAGGTACCTATTTCAGCAGCAAAGATAAACTCTTGGTTTTTTACAGCTATTTTGGCAAAGCTCTCCAGCACATCCAGAAAATCCTACAGCCAGTGCTCAGGATTTCCACATATCATGGGGTTTTATATCTGCAGAGGTATCTCTTAAAGACTTTGGATGCTAAAGCAAGATTCAGAACAATGCAGCCAGCAGGCAGCATCCTATTTTGTCAATAATAAAGCATGCAATACTGCTTCTGATGCAAAACTCTTCCCAGTGGTTTTCTCCACTAGCATTTTGGGCATTAGGGATTGCCTTTTGCAAAAATATCATACTAGATATAGCCAAATAAAATTTATTCCTTATTTTTTAGGAGAAAAGTGGCTTTGATGCCTTAAGTTGACCAATCCTGCTGGCATAATAAACCTACCTGCATAAATAAGGCTTCGCATTAAATCTATGCAAGATACATGCTCTGCAGCCAGGGAGTGAGGGGTGGGCTGAAGGCATACCTCCTCTAATCATCTGAAAACCATTTACATTTTGAAAGGGTCAATGGTACTTTACATTAGCTTTCCACTTTGCTTTTTGAGATCACAATTTCAGTGCAGTGTTGACCATTGACTAAAAACAATTTGAACAACAAGGGAGTGGGAGTGCTTCGTACAAGTGAATGTAATGGCTTTGCCTCATCGTTATGCAAGAGCATTTACAGTCAAAGACAACGGCACTAATAGAATCATTCATTCATTCAGAAACAACCCTGGACCTTTCAAGCATGCAATTAAAATCTCTGTCACTTTATATGGAGCAAAGAACTAGTGTTTTACTGTCTAGTCACCAAGGTGTAACACACCTTATTTGACTGATTACAGCACTGAAATCCACAAAACAATCAGGATTCATGAATATTTTTGTGGCTATTGAACAGACATCTGAATTGAATTACTTTGCAAAGAGTGACAAACACATCCAATTAAGAAGTGCAGGTACTTATTACTTGATAAAGTAGAAGAAAAAGAATCAGAAACACGAGGACTCTGCAGGGTCACTTTGTCCCGAAGGGCAGGTAACCACATCACTTGGGTCAAACATCACCTTAAATGACTTTTTTCTTTTACCCTGCCAGCTCCTGCAAGGGCTTTCTAGAACCATGCTGCTTCCAGCTCTCATTAATTTATGGCTCATCTGTACTCATTTACTTTCACAACAGTATGGTCTTTTGGGTTAAGAAGTTCTTCTCTTACTCTTGCTCTCTATCTATAGAGATCAACCTTCAAAGGTCTCATTTTGTTGAGCCAAATGAGCTGTGGGTTTGGCTCTTCTACTTTCATCCTGTATGATACTTTTTGGTCTCACATCATTTTTAAACTTTCTACACTTTACTCTACATTTTTTCAGCTTGAATCCATCTGTTTTGACTATAAGGGATCAGTGTTGCATTTAGTTGCATTACTGGTAATTTTCACAAGACATTGATGTCTCTGGATAAATGGAGGAAATGCTTCAGCTGTTTAATCTTACAGTACATTTGTTTTTTCATACAGCCATACTGTTTTAGTGGTTCTTAATCACCCTGTGATCAAACACTACACCAAAGTCTTTCTCCTCATTAGACATTTCTAGCTGATGAGTTTCTGCCTTATAGCACCAACTCTTGCTGCAAGTCTCTAAAAGCCCATAATCAATCTTGCTTTTCGTTCCCTTTTGAGTTTCCTACACATCCACAGAAAAGGTAAGCATGAAGGCAAACACGTCCGGAGGCCTTAGGTACAACTGTTTTTCATGCAGGGGAGGGAAGTCACTGGCAGGCAGGTTTTATACCTCTGGCAAAGAAATGCTACTCATTCTAGAGAAGATTACCTTCTTGGTTTTGCCTTTCTGAAGTAAAATATTAGATAGAGATTTAATCTTTCTTATTATTCCATTTAATTTAAATTGAGTTACTTATGTCACTTGGTTAAAGGTTATTTTCTCCAAGAAGTCTACAAAGCCAGGTGTAGGAAAGCACTTCTTCCTATGGATTCAAGGAATGTTGGGTAAGAAATCCATGAGCTATTACCTCAAGAAATAATTAGGCTCCACTATCTATTACCATTAGATGTTCCTCTGATATTATCCACAGAGTTAAGTCTCCCCATCATGACACCATTCTTAACAATCATTGTTAACAGCCACATTTCCATTTCCAAGACTTTTTAAAGAAAATGGCTGTGAATTCAGTTTTTTCAGCATGCCAATAACTACAACCAATTATCAATATAGGCTTTGTAAATGAAAAATTTACCACCTGAAAGGCCAAATTTCTTCCAGTGACATTAAGGGGCTTAACAACACGAATACACTTTTTAAAATAACCCACACATATATCAACTCATTAGATGATTGAATCTTATTAAAACCAATAGTAGTTAAAGCCTAACCCACTTGTCTGCTTTTGGAAGACTCATAAGGCACCAACTTAAAATAAAAATCTTTGAAAATCTAGTTGAAAATACAATTCCGTACATGAAAAGTTGGGGGAGATAGGGAAGGGGAAAAGAAATCTTTTCCATGTGACTCGCATTAATCCAGCTCCAAATTATCATGAATTTACTTGCTACTTATTTTGCTAAACCCTCGGTTCTACTCATCCAAAAGCCACACAAATGAACCAAACCCCCATGTACTCGCTATTACAAGTTCCCATAACTTCTTCCCTGGATGCCTCCTTTATGGGACGGTGTGGTGGAACCAGGGCCACTGTGGAGAGCACTGCAGACCGTGGAGGAACTGTTGGGGTCCATCACCACCAGCCACTGCTGCCTCCGTCTTCCAGCAGCTCATCCCTCTGCCCTGTGCATCACCCAGTGCCAAGCATAAAGCAGGTACTCGGAGCCCTGCATCCAATCCCGCTCTGATGAGTACAGTGTGACAAAGGAATTTCAGTTGCAGGCCAGATCACATTAATGTCCAGGCTATTGAAGAGTAATCAGAAAATACAGAAGATAAATAGCCAGATGCATGCCCAGAGGCACACAAAGACATCTCACATTAAGTTCTGTACTTCAGAATATATATGATACTTATTGGATTAAATACAACGACTGCAGCACCGCTGACAGCTTTTCTTCAATACTGCTACTGAATTTACAGGATTCAATTTAGGCAAGTGTTTTTAAACACAGGCATTAGCTTAAGCAGTAAAAAGGGAATAGAAGAACAAACTGTGCCTTGATCTGCTCTTGGAGTAGTGTAGCAAAGCAACAATTTAGCCTGAAAATATATCTTTTGTCAATAGAAAAACACACAAAAGTGAAGGCTTCAGGTTAGCAGGTAGGGATTTGTTTTCAAGGTAGAAATGGAAGACTCAGGGGTGGAGATAATTTTGGCAGCAAAAAGTAAGGAAAGGCAGATTTTGTGCTTATCTTTGTACAAATGTGATGGTTAAGGTGGGTGTAAATCACTGGATATGCAAGTTGAGTATGCACAACAGGTGATCAGCCTCCCCAGTTTTCAAGTACAATCAGTGGATGCAAAGAGTCTCCTGCTTTCCGTCTTCTGCATAGCTGTCTCCTACTGACCAAGTGAGAAACTGGGCTCATAAGCCTTGCCCTGGGGCAAGATAGACATCCGGGTTGGTCCTGATAGCTTTAGTGGAGTTTTGCTTTTGCAAAGATGGTCAAGGAAACATCTTTACGTTAAGGAAAGAAAACAAATGAAATTTCAGGAAAAGAAACACCTCTGCATATTGAATGCATGTTAAATAAAGTCAGTTCAAATATTGTTTTTTTTAACTCTTTTTTCTTAGTATAAAGACAAACAACAATAGTACATGATACAAAGCAGGAGCAAGAGCGCAGCTTGGGCAGCAACTTGCCTGAGATGTTGGACATAAAATATAACATTTCTGGAAAGCCATAATTTTAGAAAACACAAGGGCCACTGGCTGCTCCAGGAACCAGTCTGTCAATGTGACCAAGCACTTAGCAAGTTTAGCAAGGAGGGATGGCAATTTTGGGTTCTCCATGTAAAGAAGCCTGTCCAACACATCTTCTATGACACACTTTAGAGCTCCATATGGCTCTCTGAAAACGTGAGTGAATCTTGAATCCCAGCCTGAAGTCTCCAGGACCTTGGCCCAACCCTCATCTTACATACCACCACAGGGCTGGGGTGCCACATCCTCCAACATGTGAGCATCCATATTAAAGAAGCTGCCTTCCATCCACCAGATACCAAGAAGCACCACCAGTGAAACATCAGATTTCCACCTCATTCAAGACAAACCAGACACAATGTCCTTCTACGCTCAGTACCATTGCCTTTTCACAGGACACAGGACAGAAGCTAAGCATAGCTCATCTGACAAACGATCTATAGAAGAATGGAAAAGGGCAACAACACGTTAACAACCATACCTGTTCCCTGACACGAGTAGCAAATCTTCCCTGTTCCTGAAGCATTTATGAGTGCACTTAAACATATGGATCAGGGACCTTTGGTAGCAGCTGAAAAGCCTGTTAGGATCGCTGCATCATTTATGAGTGCAACTGAGAATATTAGCTTATTAGCACAGGGCCTCTCTCATCAGATGAGACAGAGGCTGCGCTGTCTGTCAAAGCCAATCAGCCTGTACACATCTGTAGGGAA
>NW_010207893.1:42993-83607 GCF_000695765.1 Mesitornis unicolor
AATCTCTGGGCAAATAGATCTAAAAGGTTTCCATGTGGTATGGGCTTTCAGCTCCAGGAAACAGAGACCATCCCAATAGTACTCCTCCATCAGTAACGTCCCAAAAGTCTCATAGGATAATATGTAAGCAAGGTGGCTTACATATTATCAAATTGTTGTTATTTGCACCAAATAAGGCCAATTTAAAAGCCAAACCATAAATACTCTTTCAACTACTTTCTCTCATTCACCTGAGTATCCCCACGCCTGAATGCCTGAGGTTATTTTAGCTGAGGAAGGAGGAAGACTGAGTCTTTTGTGTACTAAAATCTCACTCCATTGGCACCTGTAACTGAAAACTAAAACCTCAATGCTGCAACATATCTGGTTTCTGAGAAGACATGTTGATATATTCATGGCTGGATTCACATATAAATGAACTCTATCAGGGGCAGGGACATTAGTTTACAGTCTGTTTTGCACTGACCATAAAGGCTTCCTAATAGATGTCTGGAGCTGCTGGGTATTACTGCAATATAAATAATAAATAATAATATCTCATTTTAAATGTAAACAGATGCATTCTGCATTGAAGTACCTTTTCAAGTCTGTTTGCGATGCAGCTCTATTATAGTTCACACTTGAGTAGCCTACCCTTGAGGTAACAGAGACACAGATATGAGCTCTAACAATTAAATTAGCAAGAAACATCAAACATAAATAAAAAAGTCATCTCTGGTTGTTTCTGGAAGCTGATCACTCAGCAACACTTTAGCATTAGGCTTTATGTTCTGGGAAAACTTACGTGATTTAATGTAGAAACACTGTCATAATTAACATGTTAAACCCTGTTCTAAAGTTGTTTTCCCTAGATCATTTCCTACACTGCTGCACTGCCACCATAGAGAAAAATATCCAAAACTGGGGTAAATTACTCTTTTTAGGAGCTCCTCTATTCAGCAGCAGTCAGTCCTTTCCCACAAACATAGCAAACAGTGACAATTTTGTTACTCATGCTAGAAAGCTCAGGTTTTTACGCCGGGAAGACAAGGCCAAACAGGGCTGAAGGGAAACTTGTTATTCAAGAGAGAGAGGTTGCAACCACTGAACGATTAAAGAGACAATTTTCACTTTTAATGTTTCATTTGATTTTCTCTGGTATTTCCTCTCATGCTGAGTGCCACTGTAGAAACACTGGCTCCATTCCCAGGCATTTGCAGGGTCATTAGATTGCACCTCAAAGCATCACTTCGTCAGCTGGACCCAACTGGCCAGCGCCTGGGGCATTCCCACACCTCCTGCCCATGGTGTCCTAGCACCTCACTGCCGCTCACAGGTCACACCACAACCTGGGTGGCCCTGCCTAGTGAAAGAGAGATGTGAAGGAAGTAAAAAAGGGAGCAAGACCCCAGTGCCTCATTGGGTGACAGCATTATTTTTTCTCTATACAGAGAAAAGAGCAAGCATCGTCTTCACCTGTCACCAGTGACATTACCCACCTTCCTGGGCACACCCCTCTGGTGTCCAACAGCTTTTGCTCTTCTGGTTTGTTGTTTAGGGTTTTTTTTCTTACTTATCCAGCCTTATTTGTCCTTATTTCAGTTTAAGCCTATTCTTTCTATTCCTATCCATGTGAAGACTTTTAAGTCGGAAGGTCCTTTCCAACTGTAATAAGCTTTTTTCTGCTCAAAAAGTGTCCTCTTGGCTCTCCCCTCATCCACTCTTCCCTGTGCAGAGCAGGCTACACTTACAGAGTAAATTCTAGTGCTGCAGTACAATTTTCCAGCTGGTTTTGTACTTACCCTGTAAATGTTTGCTTATGGTAATGTTATGTGAAGCTGGCTCACTGCACACAAGGTTTGTTGCTGCTATAAATGAAAACTGAATAGGTTTGACATGACTTCTTGTTAATTATTTTTTCTTTTTATCTTCTATATGCTTACAAATACGCTGTTCAATTGCTGCACTGCAGGCAGCGAGAGTCAACACAGTTAAATGAAATTTAACAATAGCAGAGATAATTGGGGGATTGGACTAGATGATCTTTTGAGGTCCCTTCCAATCCCTAACGTTCTGTGATAATTGAAAAACACAGATATATTACACATCTACGTAAAAACTATGGCATATACATACATGTACATTCATACACGTGTAGTACTTGCAGAAGCCTGAGTCTAATAGAGGTGCCTCATACTGTCTGGTCAGATATTTGTGGTATTGAATTTAATTTAACATACAGATCATGTCAGCCTAGGCCAGCTGGAAACATCTTGTCTCTGGAACTGTGTGGTCCAGCCTTATTCTGTCAGCTCAGCACACTTAACCTGCTAAAATTCTTGTAAGTCAGGTAGGAAATTCAATGTAGGGAGAGAAGAGCGGATTCCTCTTGATGTCCTCTTTAATTCAAAATGCAGATTTAAACTGAAATGTTCAGCTGAGGTCTCCATTAGTGCCAAAACAATGTTGTAAATGTTGTTATTGAGACCAGAAAAAAAGTCACGGGAAGCCCATGGACGTGGCAGTCCAGCCTTAGCCCCAGAAGCCACCACAGTGGCATGGAAGCAAACCCATCTCGAGACCCAAGGGTCAGCTTTTGGGAGAGGTGCCTGGGCAGGGAAGAAACTTTGTCACGCTTGTACCGGTCTTTCTACAGCAACGGGAATTTATTTAGCATGGATCCAAGAACACTGCTCTGGAGACCAGTCACAGCCAATTAAACATGAAATAGGTGAAAGAGGTGAACCAGGACACATTAAGGTACACTCACTTACCAGGTCAGCATCCCATTACTTCTCAGTGTGTTTTAGGTAGCGCACTCCCAAGCTGCCTGGGAAGCCTCGAAGGGCTCGTTGTGAACGGTGACATTCATGATCAGTCCTTAACTCCCAGCCAAGCCTACATCTCCCACTACCATAAAAACAATAAACAGAAGGAAGTTTCAACTTTCTTTTTTCCCCATTGCATTAAATCAGGAACATTTTTCTTGCTCATATCAGTTTGCAAGTTTTCTATGCATCATTTTAAAACTCCTGGTGAGAAATACACACAGCTTATCAATGTCAGCTGTGCACACTTATAGCACCTCTGACATTTCCACAGATTTAAAAAAAATTGAGTCAGGACAAAATTTGGCAGGTCTACTAATATGTAATATTGTTTTTCTTTAAAAAGACCCAATTCTAATCAACCCACAGCAACGCAGTGATTTTTGCATTCATTTGTCCTTGGCAAAAGCTGTCTCTTTCTAGCAGTAAATTTTATCAGCCTCACTGAAAGAATGAAGTTGCTTTTCAACATTCAGTCCTTCCCTTTTGACCACTTGCATATTACAGCCTTAATGGGGAGCAAAAGAATTATATTCATTAAAAAGAAAGAAGAGTGAGGGCTTTGCTCATGGTTAACTGTTTAGGAAAGGTCATCTTCTGACCCAAGAGAGTCTCTGCTCTGCTCTGTTCTGCTGTGTTCCACTCAAACCTGGCCCAGAGGTGATGGTGTCCACTTCTTGCATGACAGGGTTTTGTTCCTGTTGTCTGTTGGATCTGGAGCTGACACAAGAAATTTGTATCAGAAGATCATCGGATAAAAGTCATGAGAGGCTCACTAAAAAAAAAAAAAGAAAAAGCAGGTGAAGGAAGGCTATGTCAGCAGGACACAGAGCTTCGTAAGAGCCTGGACTTTATAGTGAATGTTATCTGTAAGATTGATAAATGTGCGACAGGCTGGAAGGGGGAGAGAGGACAAAGTCATTGTACTGAAAACTAGGCCTGGCAACGATAAAAAAACCCTATAAAATAGTTAAAAACCTAATAGCTCACTGGAGCTTTTTGCCAGAGCGAGTCTTCTATGTCCAATAGCTCTCTAAAGGCATTAGAAAATGGAAGGAGTTTTAATGCACCCCTACATTTCTTCTCTTTCTAGTTTTACAAGAGGTGACGGTGGGAATGTAATTATGTCGTGTTGTGAACTGGTATTATGTCCTGCAAGCCAAGGTAAGGAGCCTTTTTTATTGTTCCATTATGCAATTGTTGCTACTTTTTACACTTGCTTCAGCTTTGGTGCAATAACTCTGCATCATAGCCTACATTAATTTTTTTTTCTTTTAACCATTCATTGTTTCACAGTAATAAAACATGCCGTGCAAATGAAGCACATTACCCAGACAGTGTATCAGCAAAGCCATTCCTTCATGTCTTGCTTCCTCAAATAGCATGCAAGCCCCAGAGGAACCTACAGCAAGGTGGTAGGGACATTTTCAGGACATTTTCTTCCCATTCTGAAGTTAAGAAAAACAAAAGGTTATGTAACTGATAAGAGTAGTCTCCACCTGAGCTAAGCATAGGAGCTGCCCAAGCAAATACTGACAGATGAAGCAAGCCACCACTCAAATCCTACTCATTTGATGTAAAACACTCACCCTTTGCCTTTTTCAATTATGTATGGTCATGTTCTCACAATAACTTCTGCTGTCACTATGATTTAAAGATAAGGTCTATTTTAAAAGATCATTTGTTTCCAGTGCCAACAAACTATGTTCTATGCAGTTCAAAACTGCATAGTTTTGAAACCCTCCACCCTGGATTTCTTTCCTCCTTCCCCAGAGCCTGCCACCTGAATCTCTTGCTACTCATTTCAAGGCAACTCAGAAGGTAGTCCTTGCATAATTTTTAGCTTAGCATAAAAAAACTGCCTAATTGTTATTCATTTGGCTTGGCAGCTATTATACACCGCAGTGACCTCTGCTTCTCCGTTAATTATAAATAGTATTGTCTATTGGATAAATTGAAGTGAATTAGCTTGGTTTTAAGATCCTATCAATAACTTAAATAGCCGTTTCAAACAAATAAAGTAAAAAACCACACCCAAACAAATCAACCAAAAAAACCCCCAAGCTTAGGCAGAAAAGTGCAAGTATAAAGCACCAACAATTTGTTGATTTAATAGTGAGGGCAGAATTTAGTAATAACGCTAAACACAGAACAGGTTTTGTTTTTCCATGCACTCGGGCCCATGCATTTGCTGTGGAGCAGAAAGAGTTTGGAGGTCTGGTCCCTGCCCAGCGCGGCAGCCCATTAGCTGCAGCTGTCGGAGACGTCTGCCCAACTCAATTACCGTCAACGCCAAGCGGCAACAGCGGCGCCGTCGGCCCCGTCGCAACACTCCGCCCCTGAACGCCCAACCGCCGCCACGCAACCGGGCTTCTGCTAGGCCAGGCTTAAAGTGGAGCTCAAACAGCTTTATTCTTAAGCAAGGTCATGCTTGGGTGAAACGTATATACAAGGTTGATGGTATCATCAAGCCTTGAAGAAACAACATCTCATTCTTTTTGCTGGGAAACATCAGCCAGAATTTTTTTCCGGTGCAAGGCAGGCAACCGTGCCTGCTAAGAAAAGCTCTAGTCATAAAAAATACATACGGCATAAGGTCAGGTTTCATTTTGTTCTGTGGTTCATTTTAAGTCTCTGGAGAGGCCATGCAACGTGAAGACTTCATAGAGAAAATAGCAGGAGGCTACAGCAAAGGGAAGGAGCTGAGCACTGATTTATCTGTGCAGTTCTATTATAGGCAAAAAGAAAGCTCTATTATTTACAAATAACTGGCAAAGGTAAGCAACAATGAGAGAAGACTTGCTGTAATAGATAATACTGCTCACCTTATGAAGCCTTAGTGAAAGCTCCACCAATTCGGAGTTCAACATTAGACATTAGATGAAATGATGAGTTGGAGCATCACCAGCTTTCAGTCTTTGCCTTCAACACCCCCACATGGCACAGAGAGGTCTCATCTTCCCCAGTCCCTCTAACACATCCAGGTTTTATCTCAATCTTTAGTTCTGTTGGTTTTTTATTGCTAACACAGCTTAATGAAAGCATAAACCAGCGATGCACAGATCCACCTGTTTGCCTCAGATGAAGGTATGCACCAAATATCACCCGAATGTGTCCAAGGTCGATCCCACCTCAGAGAGATGCTACTGATTCACCACAGCCAACACCACTGACTCTAAAATAAAAATGTATTGAAAGCATTGGTACTTATTGCTGCCGAGTGTCCTCTCTTTGCTCTCCAATAACCTCCGACCCTGGTCAATGCTGGGAGAAGCATGTTATATTCCCAAATCCCCCACAGTATTGTTCTTCAACAACTCTTCAGGGTTTCCTGAAAGCCTGGAATATTTACTCACAGCTATGGCACTTTCCTTATCTCACTGAGCAAACAGTTGGAAACAAAATGCCAAGAAAAGCTGTGAAAGACAGAAGAGACATAACAGAAATATGTAATGACTAGTGGTAATACCACTGATTGTGCTCAAAGCAATTTGTAAGCAGGAGAAAGCCAGTATTTCTGGCCAGAAAATAACAGATCTGCAGAAGTTTGTGCAAGCATTACATTTCTTTTCATATAGATACTTAATATATCTTTCATTCACAAAAATACCTGTTTCCTCTTAACATTTATCATCCCCAAAGAGTATGAAATTAATCTAAAATGCAATAAAGCAGAGCTGTTATAGATGCCTGTTTACTATTTTGAGCAAAATTTCACCTAATACGATACTGCACTTAAAGCAAACCTTGACTTCCAAGGCATAAAGGAGTCTTTTTTCTGCTCCATCAGGAAGGACAGAGCAATGGTGGATGGAGCCTTAATACCTGTAAACAGTTGCCTTTTAAAAGTTAACTAAAAGCAGCAGTTAGAGAACTTAATAAGAGCGTGAGCCATTAAAGAACCAAGAAATATCTAAAATATTAGAAATGCAACAAAAAAGCACCACTGAGAAAAGGTCTAGGTTTTTCTTAATCCTAATGAGGCTTGGAAAACAAGGAGAACACTCCATGTGTCCCCAAGGAGTTGACACAAGCCCCAGCCTCAGCACTGCAAACTGAGACTATCAGAAGATAAAGATCTTCTGAATTTATTTGTTCTTCACATTTAATATTAATCAAAGAGCATTATATATTTCACACATCACTTGATTGTCCTAGCTGTAGGGGAAGAAATGCTGGCTTGATAGAAATAATGCAAAACAACACACGCAAATGTGTAAACCAATAATAAAATAAAAAAGATGAATCAGTTGATTAAACAAAGAGTCTTTTGAAGCTGGGACTTACATCGGCACAGGAAGAGATAGGCTGTCGGAAAAACCCACAGACATCAAGACAGAGGATCTGATCGCACATGGTAACCCTTGCACTTCACTGTTTACTTTGGTCCCAGAGATTGGTAGCAGCTTCCCAGACCATTGACCACGACAAAGTTTGGGGCTGAGTCGGGAGCTCCTTACCCTGTTCCCAGCTTTGTCCCCAGGTCATCTGATTCACCCCACAGAAGTGACCTCAGGTGTAAGTCATGTGCGTGGAGCATTTGGAGAGCTGGAGAGAAAAAGCTTAATGTGAAAGCAATGTGTTTGTGAGAATGGGACACAGCACCCCTCTGCGAGGATGGGGACATACAGCAAGCAGGTAGGTGAAAGAATGGATGGTAGAAATGGTAGTGATGTTGGCTGGCCAACCCATAGCCACCAGCATTTGCTCTTTACATGGGACGAGCTTGGAGCTACCAAACCTGCTTGGGGGTCGGCTCCCATCAGGGTGCAGCAGCAGTTGCTCAGTCCTGATGGCACGTTCAAAGCAGACATCCCAAAGGCAAAAGGGGTTGTGGCCCCACAGCTCCAGCACCACACCCTGCTGCTCCCTGCACCAGGGCTTCGCTGCTGTCGATTAAAAAATTAAAATTTGAATATAGTCTGTCTTCTGTTGTTTCACAGTATGACAAAGAAAATGGAATGCATTTAGTGCTGCAAACACATCTCCATCACAGCACTGGGGGTAAATTGTGTTAATTCTAGGTATTGAGATGAGTAATCTCAGGTGTACATATATCCTTGTATGCTGGGTTTAGAAAACATTTAGTAATGCTAAATGAAAATAAAAGAGCTGTTAAGTCTATCTATAAATGTATTTTAGGGCTGAGATCCAGCTGAAGGAGGATCGCTTCATTTGTTTCTAATCTTTTATTAATACTGTGCATGTTTTGTTTATCAGAGCTTTGAAACTTAATTTGACCAAATCCAGAGCTTTCTGGGCCTTGCACTGTAACACAAGGTATTAAACAGCATCAACATATGGGAAAACACTTGGCTTGCCAAACTAAACACCTCTTGTATGAACTTTGTAAATGGTTTTCCTAGATAAGACCTTGTGGCAGTTATTTTTAGATTACACACCAAGTGAGTACACAACATGTACTCTATTAACATAACTCCACTCAATTTGACTAAGTGTCCTGAAGCACTTTGGGGACTCTAAATGCGGGGCAGTCTGGGGTTATGTTTGTTTGTTTGTTTGTTTTGTGGGGTTTTATTATTATTTTGGTTTGAGTTTTATTCCCCCAAGTCCATTCATCTGATGGCTTCACAAGTCCTGTTCTTGCTATAAAGACGCAGCATCCAATTTCTATCTCACCTGGAAGATAAGAGACTGCCCTAGAAAGCCATGCTGGCATAACTGCACTTCACCTGGCCCTTATTTATAGCAGACTTTATGCTCACAGATATACCATGCACGCTGAGGGGAACCTTTTGGACAAGGACAGTGTAATTCTTTTTGAGAAATATCTTCCTCCTGCTTAAAAGTTAGTATAAATTGAAATTCCTCATGGGAACCAGGCATATTCTTCATTTTCTCAGAATTCGTAAGGTTTATTGTTAGATTTACTTCTTTATTATTATTATTATTGATTATATAAAGGCTGCAGATGGGGCTGCGCTGGAACTGAAACTTTTTTTTTTAAGTGCAGGTTACATATCAGTACTATTGCTTTTCACAATACAGGGGTGCTGAAACCTGAATTTTTCAAACTGATTCAAATAAGAACGCAATGCTTATTCCTCTGGGTAACACCTGAACGGTAATTCTTTTTTATTCAACCCCACCGACTTTCTGTTTGGAATTCCAGTTTATCTCCCTGCTCCTGCTGGGTTAAACACCATCTAGTGCCACAGCCACGAATCGCATCTTACATTAACGAAACAACCCAACAACAAAAAACCCAGACAAAACAACAACCCACAAACCAAACCAAAACCAAACACAAACCAAAAAATGCAGCCTTTCTTATATCAGCAATATCTGAGAATTCTGAAAAAATCATTACATTTAACCCTCACAGTGTCACTTGGGTTGAGAACAGAAGCAGAAGATAATGCATGAACTGAGGGGGGGGGAAATAATTTAAAAAGAATCAGAGAAGAGAGGGAAACTGAATTAATTTCCTTACAAACTGAGCTCTGTCTTCAGCCAAAACTGTCCTCCAGCTCTTGCTTTTAAACACCTTTAGCCAGCATGGCCAGGCAGGAGTATCTGTAAATACACAGTAATATTCTCAACCACCTAAGCAGCATTTCACAGGAAGTGAGAGGCACAGGCCACGTACGATGCACATCCACATGTGGCACAGAAACACCGAGAGTGGGCATCACTCCCTCTCCTGCAGCCCCTGTGGCGATGCTTTGGTCATGGATGCAGGCAGAGACAGCCCAACCCACACCAATGTTATCCTCATTTCCAGAGATATTTTTGCAAAATAAAATAGTAACTTTCACTTCTGGCTTAAAAAAATTAAAAAAAAATTATTTAATTATTTTTTTCTAATTTAATTTTTTCCTAATTTAATTTTTTCAAAGCTGTCTTATCTGACATCGTTGCAGGATGTTGCTTCGGGACAGATGATAGCATGACACAAACATGGGAGATTCAGAAAGAAGGAAGCTCTCATCCTCTCCTCATTAGAGCGGGATAAGGTGCAGCATGTTCAAAACCACACTTGTCCGACAATTACAACCTTTTAATATTCCTCCAGCTTAACTCTGGAGATAAATCATCATTATCGACATTCAATACCGGGCATTATAAAGGAACAAGGACATATTTCTCACTCAGGATGAAAGCTCGAGAGCTGCTATGTAATCCCCGGTATTCACACCTCACCCAAAACGTGCGTGCAGAATCCCACTCGTTTTTGAAAGGAGCAGAAGCCACCAGGCAGCCTCTACGCTGCTTTCAGCATGTGGTGACTGAACGAATCCCACCACCCTCCTGGCTGATCCCTTCATCACCACGTTCAGAATAGTGAAGGTGCAGGCTTTGCACTTCACTCGGCACCTGAACAGGGCTGTTTTTCTCCTGTTTGCCCTGTTTCAGCTATTTTGTCCCCGAGCAGTAACAGAGCTCCCGTACGCCAGCTCCGCGTCTGCTGGGTTACACCTTAGGGACAGGGCATCTCCTAACACATGACGATCACCACTGGATGGTAATCACTCTGGTGCTACTGATTTCACTGTAAACTAATTGACATCAGATGAGAACGGGGCCAATATATTTATTAAATGAAAGTATGTGGGAAGCCTTCTCCGTGAAGTGCAGTAGAGCATACAGAGCTTAGTCTGAGGTCAGCCAGATGCTGCAGCAGTTGCAGCATTCATGAATGCACTGAATATTAATGACAAATTAATTTAAACCATAATTGAGGAGCAAATTTTCACCTTCAGACCCTTTTAATGAATCCTGTTGTATATATTTTCAAGCCAGCAGTTATCTGGCAGACAATATTTTCCAAACTTTTGATTTACTCCATTTCTAGCTATTTTTTTTTCTTCCCAACAGCTAAGAGCCCATTGATCCCACCTTTAATTACTGTTCACAGCCACATCTGTTCCAGATATCCAAATAGAAAAATCAGATAAACACTGCAAAGTAATTTCATATTTCTTTTTTAAATTTTTAATCAAGTATCTTTCCTTGCATACCACTTTTAAATAGCCCTACAATGCAGGTGGAGGGGAAACCAAACAAAATCTGCTTCTGTTTTTGGAAATTCAGGAATCAAATTCAGTGCAAATTCCTGTTCCTGCTTCTGCTCCTCCTGACTCCCATCGATCACTTTAAAATAACTGTGCTGAGTTTCTAACCTGGAGTTGTGTTGCTCAATAAAGCACAGACAAGCGAGTGCTGGTGGAGAGAGGGGATATTTTAATATTGGGCACGCACGCGTGTGCACCTCTGTGTTCCTGCTTTCCTTGGAACAAATGTTGTTATAATTTCTTCAAGGAATCAATAACATCCATTGCCAGAGCACCGCACTGTTTGGGATGCAGATTGCATAGGGAGACTGAAAATTTATTGCATTGTAAACGTAGGCAGAAGGTGGTAGGTAAGCTGTAATTAAAGTTTTGCTGATAATAAAAAATGGGGGAAATAAGCAGGCTCCATAGTCAGTAGATGTTAGTGCTGCTGCACAATCGCCCCATTTTGCCCATAAAACTGCAGCACTAGGCTCTTTTTCTGCACAATTAGCCTGAAGAAGTGTGGTTTACATTTCAAACCCTCCAAAACGCTGGCATCCCGTGTGCCCTTCGTCAACACCTAACGTCTTCAGAGACTTTCACAACTTCAACTCCCAGCTTTTAAAACTTACACAAATTCTTCAAAAGTCATGTCTTACATTTATTATTCTTGGTATGTGCTTTTATCTGGGAAGCTAAAATTAAGTAAGACCTTTATCATTACACAATTGATGAATTTTTTTATTCCTCCTTGTAACGGACCTGGCAGTGCCCAGGCTGACAGGCAGCGAGGTGTTTAATGAAAAGCCAGCAAAGCTCCCTGCAAGGGTTCATCCCATGGAGGGGCACCCACAACCTTCCTCCTTGCATCTCTCTCTGAAGTGAGGAGCTGTCCCTCCGCCTGCTCCAGCAAAGTTTCACATTGTCCCTAACTGTGTAAAAGATAGAAGGCAAAAACACCAAACCTGCCAATTATTTTCCTTTTCTTTTCCTTCCTTTCATGACTTCCTTGATTTTCAGATTTCTGTCCTTGTCCCAGGGTTGGGATTGCTCACTACTAATTATCCAATAAAAATAGGATGTGAAGTATTAAATCTATCCCTAGTTAACCCAATGTCTTTAATAATAAAAGAGATTTTGCACAAGGGATAAATACTGTACCTCATTTTCCCACTCTTACAAGTCTCCTATCACTCCACACTTATTAATTCTGTAACTAATATACTGTTCCCAGTTAGCCACTAAAACAGTTTGGTTATTCCTATTAATTCACCAATAAAATGTGGCCTCAGAATGAATAAAAAAGGCTTTGTTACTCACAGGGTTTATTGGCAGCATCTATTTGCCCAATATGGCATGAGGTTTTCCCCAGTTTTCTGATACTATAGCCAAAACCACTCCAGAATGGAAATATGATAAGAAAACAATATCTGATCCCATACCAGATGTCACCAGCTTCTCCCCAGCTTTCTGGCGGTGACTGATGTGAAACCCCAGCGCTAGCGACAGAGGCTGCTGTTCATGTCACAGAGTCACTAACATATAATTCAGCTCCTAATTAGCAACCTAGCACTAATTTATGAACTCCTCAGTCCATTCTACGGAAACAAGGACTGGAGAAGACCTTTCCCTTAAAAACACCACTCCTGGCAGTCACACACAGCCTTGCAGTGGGAGTGTGAATCAGAAAAGCCCACTGAAAGTCTGCAGCACACCTCACTGGACAAAGGTGCAAAACACTTCCCCACGGTCTGTAACACACCTAAGGCTTTCATAAACAGATCAGTTGAGATGCCCCAGAAGAAGAGAAAACAGAGGATGCTCAAGGTCTTTTCAAGAGCAAAGAATTTTTTAGGCAAAATACTCAGACAGTCCACATGAACAGACCATGATCCATACTAGCAGGGAACACGATGACTTCAGCCAATCCAATCTCAAGGAACTTAATGGTTGTTTAACCTGTGTTTAACATGCTTTGCTGTCCGTGAACCCTGCCCAGCACCCTGCCTGCAGGTACAGGCAGGTAGGGATGCCTGCTCCATCAGTTTGGGCAGCTTCACTTCTGATGCTCTTTCCTTTCAATTTGGTCTTTGTCAGACAGCAAGATTTGATGGGATCCATCAGAAAAGACAAAGAACAAGCAGGAGGCAGAGATGCCAGAAAGCCCAACACAGCTTGCATTCCGCTGCAGGGAAGGTTTGTGGTCTAACACTTCAACAACAAGAATTTAAAAAACAGGAGAGCTAAGTACTTAAAGGAATTGGGCCAGGAGTTTTAAACTGGATAATGCTATGACTTTGGATTCTGAGTCCTAATTAATACTTTGGATTCTGAGTCCTAATTAATAAGCAGCCAGTTTGACTGTGCAACACTGTCCTCTATTGGAAACGGCTCTCCAGACCACCTGAAGCACTGCTGGACATCTTCTGCCTCAGCTGATAGGAAAAAGCCCAGTCATTTGTAAGGGCTTAACATCTCACATGATGTGGCCGGTGGTGTCAGTGTGGGCTTCCTCAGCATTATGCATCATCCACAAGTTGTTCCAAAATATCATTGCGCTTTGACTTTGCTTTGTGTTTGTTTGGTACGAGTAGCAGTAAAAAGGGTTTGCACAAGAGAGCCATTGAATTAATATGAGATTTATTGTGCAGGCTTTATAATCTTTCTTGCACACCGAGCTCAAAATCTCCAATGCATATATTAGGAGAAAGGATCCTCCTGTGAGGAGCCCCATAAACATCCCAGTGCCTCTGCAGATGGGGAACCCAGTGACCTTCTGGAAGGGGTGCAATCCGTAACTCCACCTACTTGCAGAGACAAGACCCAGGATAAGGCATTATTTTTGGGGCTATCATCTCTGGAGGCTCCTAGGAATAAAAAAGCTGAGAAGTGCTACAGAAGAAGGATGACAACTGATGGCTTGCTGGGAGGGCAATAGCCTGGCGCAGAGGTTGGCAGCCACGTGCCTCTTGCACCATCTTAATTCTGGCTCTAAAGAGCTGGGTGACAAGTGGGTGGCTGCTGCAGCAGGGAGGAGCAAAACTCCATGTTAAAGCAAACGAGATTCAGTAGCACAAATGTTGCCTATCTGCTGCCACCTCCTCCAGACCTGCACGTCCTGCCCTCTCTCCTCCTCTCCCTCAAGGGAGAAGTAATGTAATAAACCCATGTTTATTACATGGGTTGCCATCCTTTCTCCCATGTATTGATTTTATAAAATGGTATTTTCCTATTTTCAATCTTTAGTTTTCTTCAAGGGCATCCTGCTATCACAGTGGGAGGAGACAGGGTATATTTTCCTTGAACTCAGGCTGGTTTACCTTTTTAACAGATGTGGTTTGTGGGGAGGCAGCAGAAGTCACACATCCATCTGCTGGAACATCCACAGCCCCTTTTCCAAACGGCATCTGGCCCAGTGACACCGCAATGTGTTCGAGATGGAGGAAAATAATACGACCTCTTTAAGGACCTGATCTTAAGTAAAAGGACATCTCCCCACTAACATGTGACCTGGGTTCGGGTTCTTTCTGTCAGAAAAGCAGACGCTGTAGGACAGCAGTGCTGTCGCCTCTGCCCACTGGATGCCAGCGCTGGTGACACCGTCCTCAGCAAGACTGGCCACAGTAGGGAGAGTTCACACCAGCTATAGTGAGGGACCTTGCAGTCATTAGTCTCCAAAATTGCTTTCCATGGTGTAGAAGAGACATAACAAATGACTAATCTAATAAAATCGTGTTGGTTCATTCAGCCAGAGAAGTAAGGATAACAGCAGCCAATTCTGGAAAAAAATTGGAAGTCGCTCGGATGTCGCAGGTTCAAACTTCTCATAATGGGAGCGGCAGTGCCCAGGTTTTGGCTGGTCCCTACTGCCTTCTCTCCCCTCACTGCACCACCAGAAAACACAGCGGCATGGCCGCAGGCTGGCAGGAGGCAATAAACCTGAGCAGCAGATTGCAGTAGGGATATTGAACTCTTCACAGGGTCCTGTTATGATTATGTTCTAATACCATCCACACCTAAGAGCATGTACACCTTGGAATCAATCCCAGTAATCACCAGTTCAAGCACCCAATGTCCAACCACTACTCTATCTGCTCTCCCTGCCACAGAGGTGCGGGTCCTAAAGTTAAATGGAACAAACCTCCCCTCTTCAGTCCAGCCCCAGCTCTTTGCTCCACGAGTGAAAGCTTTGCTGCCATTTTTAGTGAACACAGTATTGTGTCCAGATACAATGTGGAGGAAGCGACCAGGTATGGGACTGCCACAGCAGAAACCTGAAACAACTCTGGCTGCATGAGCGACCCGCGTTAGAGAAGAGGCAGATCTGGCATCAGAGAGCACGAGAAGCCCCTGCATAGGTCTGCCATGCTTCAGAGAGGACACAAATGCACAAGTGTGTTGAAGCAAGCAACACATTACACAAAGCAACACCGGTGACAGAGCAGGTTTTTCATTATAGAATCACAATGTCCAACACAGAAATTTCAGAGACACCATCCCACTCACAATCATCAGCTTCCTCATTATCCTAAAAGTGAAATGAAACATTAAAAAAAAAGAAACTGAAAAGGCCCCATCTGCCTCCTTTTACACAAGAATAAATCTGAATAATTCGGAGAAGCCTGCTACTGAATGAGCAAACAATTTGATCACAAAGCCTTGCAGATGCAAGATCTTTAATAGATTTTTAAATAGTCCTAACCCAGTGACCTTTAAACAAGTTGCAGTTATCATGTGTAAATTCATTATTTCCTAAAATGTTTTAATTTTATAATTAACCTGAATGCACACTTGCCTCTAGATTCAGAATGAAATCAGGTGGTACTGAAGGAAATGCTGTGAATGGAGAATGCTGGTTTTCTCACTTTATCATTTTGGCTGTATTAGACACAGGGTTTTCCCCAAGTGCCAGCAGCTGCCAAAAGCTTCCCCCTGTCTCTGCAATGTCAGAGCATGGCCAGACCTGGCTTAACAACACCTCCCTCTGCCCCAACATGCTCCAGCTGTGCTAAAGGCACGACTGCTGGGCAAAACATCTGCATGAGTTTTCATCTCCCCATGCCAGCAGAGAAAATGTGTTCCAGGAAAAACAAAGGTTCATGATTCCTGTGGTGCTTCTCTGTATGGATTCTCTGGTGTCCATCAGGTCTCCCTCTTCCAGCCAACCATTACTTCTGACAGATTTTCCTGGGAATTTTAAGCCCTCCTCTTCCCTGTCAGGATGCACTTGAAACAGGTTCAAAAGTTGCTGGGGAAATGGAGACTGACTGGCAGTCTGAAAGTGCTTTTCTGAGTCCGCTCTTTCCTGGGAGCCTTTTGTGGGTCCACCAAAGGCCATGGGGACTCCCAGGAGAGCCAGCTGAAAGTCCCATTTCAGCTGCTCAGGGCACTGTTCCCGTCCATAACCTGCTCCCATGCCCAGATGTGTTCTTAGGCTGAGTGTTTGAGTTACGATCGAGCACATGGGATGTCACGAAAACCCAATGGCTCCTCCTGCACGGATTCCTTCCTGCTCCCCTCTGCCAGCTCCCTGCATCACATCGGGGCTCCCTGCTCCTCCCTGAAACCCTCTCCCTTTCTTGCCGCCTTCTCCACCACATTAGGACTTTGCTAAGTCCCTGGGAAGCAGTTGAGCAGAAGTCCCTTCTTCCTGAACAATGCATGTTTTTTAAAGGGACTAGCACCCAGACCAAGCGCCAAGAAACCAGACAGGCACCATCCATCACTGTCAACACCAGCAAAAGTCAAGCTGGAGCTGCAGGAAGCACCCACTGATGACCCTATTGGTACCATTTTATCACCCGATGACTTTGCAAGAAGGGACTCTGATGCATCCTACAAGGCCCATATAGAAATACAGCTTCCAAATAATGAAGGAAAAAAACCAACCTAGTAAAATCTGCTGTGTCTGAATACTTGCTACTTCTTAGTAAAACAGCCTCAAGTCTTCCCAGCTCCCTGCCAAGCCCTTGGCAGTTGAACACCTGCATGCTCCATCTGGCCCTACCTTCGCAGATCACCTCCTACTTCAATCACTTGCCACCAAGCTGTCCCTCACCACTTCCTCCAGACCGCTTCTCTCTCCAGAACTGATGGGACCAGAGCTCTCCAGCCTGTGCTGTTTGGTTTCTGACGGTATCTGCTGCAGAGTGTAACCTTGGAAAAAAAAAAGCACTTGCCAGCAAGCTGCTTGTCCACATTCTTCATGGGTTTGCTTAACTCGAAGAGCTTGCATTGGTGTTGTCTTGGTATGCAGGAAGCCTGCATAAAAATTATAAGCTTCAGCAATAGCAGAAGTTAGAGAGGGGAAGAGGCATCATCAATTGTACCCCTGTAATTCAGTACTTTTTAAAAAATATAAAGGTTTGGGAGGTCTACACAGGGACAAGAATTGGGCATAGATGGAAAATGTAATCTTTGATGAGTGACAAGTGAGGTTATACGGATGAATACTAATGAGAAGGCATTGAATAATTCATACTCAGGGTTCAAGGTAAAACGGTTTAACCTGATACCTCAGTAGTTGTGCTATCTTGCTGGCCTCAGGTATATTATCTGAAAGAACAAGATCTGAACATAACCCAGGTTTTAGATGTTAATTTGTCCAGAGGTATTTAAAAATCAAAGCTCGCTCACAGTTGTCTAAAAACTGCAGCACAAGCACTGTAGGTTGGATGGCTTTCCTTCAACCCCAGCCCTCCAACCTTGCCCCATGCCCATCAGTGCTTACAGCAGCACAACTTTCCAGCATTACACTTCAGAGGAAACCTGGAGCACAAATTCTCACAAAGGTGAAAAAGCAAGTTGGAGGAGTTTTGATCACAGTTCTCCAAATCACAAAGGAAAACACATTACTTCGGGGAAGGTCATTTATCTTACCAAGCTCTTCCCAGAAAGAACCCAGTTTAGAAACTGGGCACAGTTTCAACATTTAGGATAGCATTTTATCCTGTTTCATCTTCTGTCTTGCTGAGTCCTTCGCAGCACTCACTTTAAATCTGGAAATAAACTTATACCTTCAGACAGAGTCCCAATTAACCAGTCCTGCGAGAGAAAGCCCTCTGTTCCTGCAGCGAACAGGAGGAAACCTGGACAACCACCAAAGTTATTTTTAACTGCATTGTAACATGTTGGTACAAATTCCACTTTCACACATAGCCTTTAAGGGATAGAAAAAATGACAACAAGTGATATAAACTGGGGAGCAGCAGCCATTGAGGGCATCAGAAAAAACTCCCTCTCTCACCAGGCAGGAGATAAATCCAACATTACAAATTAGCACCATAAATTTTATATACATTTGCAGTGATTAAAACACTTATTTTATCTAACACAGGCATTTCTTGCTTTCTGAGGAGGAGAAGGATAGTGAAAGGAAACCCATCCGTGCTGCTGTCTGCATCGGGAACTTTCTGCCCTCCCATTACAATAACTTCACACAGCTCTCAGGGGTTTTTTATCTATAGATCACCACATGCTTATACAAATGTAAATAAATTGGAGGTTTATCCTAAGGGCATATTTGTCTCATTCAATCTGGTGTTTCAGTGCTTCTGCTGCACTTGTAGTTTGGAATTGCAATGCAGCTGCCATATCAAAAAGCTGTAAAACCCAGACACACATTTGCCTATGGTTTCCTTTTCTTTTTTCTTCCTTCCTCTCTTGTGAACTTCACATCACCTTTCATACTTTATCATTGTGCTGCATAATCTCTATCTCTGCAGAATTGCTGGGCTCACTACAGTGCCTAATACAAAATGTAAAATACTGCGCTGTGCACCCATGCAAAAGGCCAATTTTCATTAATCAAATATTCAGAAGAGTCAGTGCTTTATTATAATAAACACTCAGAAACCAGAGCGTGAGGGAAAAAACCACGTAAGATGGAGTTTCACCACATGACACAGTGAAAAAGTTCCCACGAGTAAAATCTCAGCACCTCATTTCAGAACAGCCTTCAGCCAGCTTCTGCTGCTGGTGGATGCTCTGTACCTTTATCACAAATAAAGTGCAATAGTGATGAATATCTGTCTCTCTCTAGTAAAACGCATCCTCCCTTACCCGCTGGCAGCAGGAACTCTGAAATATTGCATAGGAGGTGCTGCAGAAGATTTAGCAGTGCACGATGCAATACCAGCCCACTGAAGGGATGAGCTGTTGCAATCCCTGCAGAAAAGCGGTTAGAGATGCAGCAAATTATGCTTTTCTTTCGTAAACATGGTTTAATCCCACCTTGCAAAGCCAAGGGAGTGAGAAGTAGCTACAAATTCTTCCAGGCATCGAGCTTCATCAGGAGAGGACCTGGCACATTCCCCAGCCACCAGCCTGAAGGAACCAAGTTGTGCCAACACCCGCTCTTGCGTTAACAACTGGCTATTTATTTAATATGCCCACGACATCCAATTTGTGCCTTTTCATTTCTAAAGCTTCCAGTTTGGAAGCAGAGGACAGGCGGGACATAAGGACAGAGAAATCACAAGCCCACAGTTAGCAGGCACAGGGCAGGGTGACCCAAGAAGTTCCTTTAAATTGTTCGTATTTTAAAGGTGGGCTTTCCCTCCACCATATCCCCAAGTTTCTACTTATTATATGCCAGACTCCAGCTGGATGATCCTGCCAGCCTTGAATTATATTGATACCCTTCCCATAAAAGCCTTCCTGCAAAAAAAGCTGTTCCGCTCACACCTAAACCTTGAGGATCTCCGATTCCCAGGCCCTCTGTGATGCTCTGGGCAGCTTTTCAGCTTAATCACGCAGCACATGCACCCACTTCGGCAGCTCCTCGTGGCATCTGAGCCCCAGCAAGAGCTGGATATGTGGGGAATGGCACTCAACAACCCATCAGATCCAACACCCGCCACAGGGTCCATGTGCTCCAGAGCATACTGCCAGCCAAGCACTGCAGCCCCTCCACACTTCCCAAAAAGACGCCATTTCCCAAAATAAGTCATTTCCCAAAGTGGGAAGGCTCTAGCCGAATGCTAAATTTTAATTCTATTTTATGCAGTACTGCAGGAAAGTGGACACTGAAAAATTATCTGACTAGGAGCTTAGCAATAGAAACCCATAAATCATTCTGGCAGTTATAGAGTTTTCTTGTGAGGTAGCGCTTATGGGAGCAGCTGTTAACGAAGGGAGGCATGCGTTTGGCATGGGCACTTTCTAGAGGCCCCAGCCAGGAGGTGCGCGTCGATTCCTCCGCAGTGCATTTACAGCCTTTTCCAGGGGAAGGAAAGCAGATGGAAAGGTCTGGCCCTTCCAGAGGTCATTCTGGGACCCAGTAAAGGATTCAGGGGCTGGAGCCTTTGTGAGAAAAATAATAATAACAATTGAAAAAAAACCCCAAACCAACAAAACCTAGAAGTAACAGTCAACAGTCAACAAGAATACAAAGAAATTGCTTATTGCTAATTAAATCTGCAGTGAGCACAATGACAGGAAAAAAATCGGAAATTAATTCATTGTCTACATAGCAAATGAAACTAATGGATGTTTGGGGAGTTTTTGACAGCAAAGAAAAAAACATAAACCAGAAAACCCGTGTGAAGCAGGAAATTAGACTGCTTTTCCAGACTACACAAGGCCCCATTAGGCAGAACAATTAGCAAATCTTTGAACAGATGAAAATAGAAAAGCTTGTGGTCACACTGCTGGATTTTACCTCAAAAAACACTCATGTGTGTTAATTGAGTCTTACACAGGATTTTGCTGAGTGACACAGCTCTATTCCCAACTGGAATAAACTGATGAAGCTTCATGGAAGTGGGACAATTTATCCCAGCTTCTCTTTAATGCCAAAACAAATACGGGTTTATGAATGGATTCCTCGTGCTAAAAGCTGAACTGGTTTCAAACTTATAAAAGATTTTAAGCGTCTTTCAGTTGTGAATCAGGGAGAGGGAGCAGGAGAATTTTCCGCAAAGCTCCCAAAACCTGATGTAAAACAGAGAGAACCAAGACACCTAACTCTTGATTTAAGGACTTACTTCCTGAAATATTTACTTTCCCAACAATTCAATAGCTACAAATCCACAAATCCAAATGGGTAAAACTATAGAGGAAAACATAGTTTGCTTCAGAGCCACTAAAATACTTGAATTGTGCAGCCTAAATTTAATCCAAAAACATTAATTGTGAGCAGAAATATACCAGTACTGAAATATCTCACAACTACCATCCTATAAAACAGTGGCTGTGTTTGTCAAGTTAACTTGCTTGCTAATTGCCTACTATAAAAAAAGGAGCTAAGCACACGTAGGTGTGGAAATGTTTCAAGAGGGAGCTGGAAAAAAATAAGTTATTTGAGCGTTTTGCATGTTAATACTGCTCTTACTGTTCTGACTGCTCTTACATTTAATTGCAGCGGTTTCAAACTACATCAGAATAACCAATCAACACTTTAAAATGTAATTAACTCCTGCAAGAAATTGTTCATGAAGAGAATTAAGAAATTTACTGTCTGAAGCTAAATTTGAGGTTACTCATAGATTTCTCATAAAAATATTCTAGTAGTAGCACATTATCTTCTGGCTCTGCAAGCATTGCTCAGGTTTTGTTTCTGCAGAGGATGGGGAGACCTGGACCTCATCAGGAAGCACAGGACAGAAGAAAGGACATGTTGTGGGGTTTTGGTTCTTTTAGGGTTTGGTGGGGTTTTCTTGGGTGGGAGAGAGGTGGGTGAAGGCTGGTTGTCTTTATTCTCCAGAGCTTTAAAATATTTTTACAGCATATGTTCTGCAAAGATCTTCTAAAAGGAAAAGAAGAAGGTAAATCTAACTCGGTAGTGAAGCTGCTCACGCAGAGGTGATTTCATCCTTGCCGAATACAGCAGCACAGTTTTGGACTCAGTACTTTCACATCCCACCCCTAGCCCTGACAGCCACAGCATTCACCTCAGCATCCACTTGATGCACTGCAGCTTCCTGATGGAAAGCTGGGACTCGCTCCCCATCCACAGGGATGAAACACCAAGCTGGCTAATCTATTTGCAATAAATAGCATCTTTTCACCTGTGGGTGGACTCCATACATTTTCTTTATCAAATTCGAAATACACAGATTCCTGAATGCAACTTGGAGGCCCAATTCAGTCTTTTTTGCAGAAAAATAAAACCCACAACAAATCAGGTATATAAATCATAACTAGAAATTCTCCTCCACCACACAGCATCCTCATCAGTTTCTGTTATGCTCTGACATATGATTTAAATGAGATTTAAAAGATAAATATTCACCATTTACTTTCTTTTATTAAAGAAGTCTTAATAATACCCTTGCACACTTCGAACGAGACTGTTGCTTTACAGCCACCTGAATTGTGGCACTTACCATGCAAATGACAATAAAAACAAGGGAGAGAACCAGCAAAGGGACTGCAAATATCTATTTCAGCCTTTCAGCTTTCTCTAAACCAGAGGCAGACTAGGTGTAAAGAAAAAAAATAATTAAAAATAACTTTGCCTTGAAGAGTTTCAGTAAAAAGAGCAGCTCATGGAAAGCTTTTCTGGACCTCGTTTACAAAGCCACATCACAACACAGCCGGCCCCAGGGAGGTCGATGCCCACAAGAAGAAGCCTCAAGCAAAGAGCAGCCGCTCTGGTTTCAGCCACGTGCAATGGCCAAAGAAAGGCTGCAGAAACCTCCCAACAGGGAAGGTGTCAAACCTCCCTTCTACAAAAAAAACCCATCCTCACCATTTTCCGAGTTAGCTTACAAAGAGCTGCACTAGTTACACAGAGATGTTTTAACAGATGGAGCAACCAGCTGGAAGTTAGACACTACTTTCCCTATAGCTGGACACATACTGAGCTCTATTAAATTTTAAATTTTAATCAGAGAATGTCAAGTTCAAAATGAGACTTAAGCCTCTGATTTTAAGGTTTGGGGAATGAAATATATTATCAGCCATAAATGCCCTTTATCTGAAGGAGAGGGAGCGTCACTCCTGCTTTAAAAAGCAGGCACATACGCAAGTCACTTCCCCTCTACCTCTCACAAAACACTGCCGTTTCATGCAGAAGACTCAAAGCAGGATGTCGCACAGCCAAGGCAACTCAATGATGCTTTCAAAATAAAATAACATTAAATAAAAATAAAACAGCCCTAACCCTTTTTTATACAAAACCCTCCATCATTGGGGGAGGGTGGGGGGAGAATTCTATATTGGTTTTGTATATCTATTTGTACATATCAGCCTATATTTCATTATTTTCCTATTTACATTATTATCCTGTAATATTTGTATTAATGTTTCATTACATCTGTCAGTTTTCTTTTCCAACCCGTAAAGTCTCTCTCCCTTATTCTCTTTTCTCTTCCCTTCTGGGGAGGGGAGAGGGGTTAACAGAGAGCATCCGTCCAGGATTTAGTGGCCAGCCCAGTCCTAAAGCACAACTTCAAACACACTGTGCCTTCCTCTGGTCGTGAGGGCTGCATGGGTTTATAGCTTGTTTCATAAATATTATTAACCATTGTTGCCTAGGTAGGATTTCTTCATCTGTTTTTACTATGTATGATAATGGGATTTTAAGAAATCCTTCTCAGACAATGATTTTCATATTTGTGAAACAACATATGACCATCTGTAATTGAACATATAAGCAGAGCATGGATATTAAAGTTGGATTAAGATTCACTTCAGAAAGTGCCAATTTTTTGAATACCCAGGAAAGGAAAGTGCCTTCCCAGGGTCTGTGGTGCAAGCTTCCCCAGCTGAACTCAGCTCCGTCTGCAGCGGCTGCCCACCCGTGAGGTGCACACAGCATTAAAGGATTCAAAAGTACAGTGCAAGGTGTCCTCAAACACTCACTTCTGTTGTACAGATTCTTTCCACAGAGCAATGCTAAGATCCGGCCTGATAAAAGAAAGCCCTGAGTCCACTTGAACATCTAGAGTTTTTTTTTTATTTTTTTTTTTCCTTAAAGAGTGGAATCTGTAAAACAGAGGAGATCAGACTCGGATTTGCAGAGTGCAGTCACTTCTACTTTAATCTTTGCCTCTTGCCTGCCATAACTACAGGGGGACCCAAGATGCAGAGGTTTCATTTGGATTATTGTGCCGAGCATTTTGGCAGGGCAGGATTCAGCCTCCTGGCTCAGACCCATTGCAGACGGAGCCTGAGTCACAGAGCATCAACACACACCAGGGCACCAAAGTATAGAGCTGGAGGAAGAGGGGATGTGCAGACCTGGCTTTTCTAACACAGGGAGGAAACAAAGGGGAAAGCACATGCAGAATTGATAAATGTAAATTTGCATTTTTTCTGTTTATTTCGTATTTGTGAAAAAACATATGACCATCTGTAATTGAACACGTAAGCAAAGCATGGATATTAAAATTGGAATAAGCTTCACTTCAGAAAGTGTCCATTTTTGGAATACCCAGGAAAGGAAAGTTCACTAAAATCAGAAGAGTTAAAGTCTGAGTGAGCTTTTTTTCATACATTTGTCAAGTCCTAGCTCCGCTTGCCTCATACAAAATTTGGACGGATGCAGGGGTAGCGTTAGGCATGTAGGAAACCTCCCTGTGGTCACTGCAGACAGACATAGCTTTTATCGATAGAATAACTGCAGATCTCCACATGAAAGCATCTGCTTGGCAGGACCAGGAAACCTTGTGGAGACTTAAAGAAACTCTCAGAAATCCTACTTTGAGCCCTAGCACAGCCTTACTGCACTCTGCCAAGTCCCTTCAGTCCATTTTCTTTAGATCTGACAAAAGGACAACAGAGATGCAACTGTCCAACAGGTCACACGTTCTGACAGTAAACTCATGGGCCATGAAGCAGTCAAAGGATGTTTGGTACAACACAAAGGCTATTGTGTTTTTATTACATGGATACCTAGATTGAGAGAGGATCCACCTCAATACTTATTTATGATTTTATCATAAAACTTAACAATTACTACTGTTGTGAATTTACATGGTCTGGCTTCTAGTTTATCAGTGAAAGGCAGGGATGCAATTTATAATTACTCATACATCACTTTTACTGCTAAGAAAACAGATTTTTTTTTTCACGTGGCACCTAGTGAAGGCTTTGATGATGGAAAGAAGCATTTATAACTTCATTTTAACTTCAAAATACACTTTCCTCATATCTTGGAAACCCTTAAACACAAAAAAATAGAAAGAAAAAGAAAAAGGTATGGGGTTCAGGTGTCATCTGTCCCTGCCCTCCACACCATTAAACAAGCAGACAGACAAACTTAGATCAGTCCGCCTCTTGGCAGATCTTTTCTCCTACCTCTATGCGCTCGGCAATAGCCCTCCTGCAGCTCTCAGGCCTAGGGGGGGTCGAGGTTTATTTAAGCACCACGCACGTGCCACTCAGCTTTCCTATTCATCACACTCTGGCGTGAAGTCTCCTGACAGTTTTTGTTCATTTGTCCACAGACTGAAAAAAAAAGCCGTGGAAAGCCTGAAAGGGAGATCAGGAAAGGTTAATTGGTTTTGTTGACCATCTGTTTGTGCTGTGAATAAGCGCTGAGAATAATGTGTAACAAATGGCATCTACAAGGATTAAATAAATCAATTCTGGGGATTAGAAATAACCTAAGGACTGTGTTAATGGAGCGGGAGTCCACGTAACAAAATCAGCCTTATTGAAGTGTAGCATTTGTGACCTTTAGGGGATAGAGAACCCAGGTTTCCCAGGAAGCCTGAGGCAAAATAGGTAAATAAAACAATTAGATGGTCAAGTAAAACTTGAGCAAGTGTCTAGAGGAGTACAAATGGAGGACAGAGACCGGTCTCGCGTGATTCCAAAAAGTCTGCTATCTCTCCTGGCTTTTTAGTTTTTCCTTGTCTCACTCCATATTGAAGCGGTACTTTAGGAACTCCTATACTGATAAAGTTAACATTTTTCGGTTTTAATACTACTCTCCCCCTCTTTTCTTATCCTTTCAGTTCTAGAAGAGCTCAGTGCACCTCATCAAATATAACTCCATCCCACCGTAGAACATGATCATTGTAAATCAGGATTACCTGCACATTTCTTGAAACAAAACTTTGATTTGATAGCCCATGATGTATTTGAACTACTGGACAACAGAAATAACTCAGACTCAGAAGTGCTCCCTTTCAAACACACCAAACCATTTTGAAACAGTCATAAAGAGCTTTGAGGAATTGTGATTAACTTCATCTGTAGATATCCACCAGCAGCTGTAGATAATACAGATTTGGAAAACAAAAAATCTGTAGTGTATGTAAATCTCACATCTTAAATTCCACTGAAAAGTGCAAGGAAAAGAGGAATGCTTGATAAACAGATTAGGAAAGCTGCAGCATTCTCCAAAGCGTGGAAAACAAAGACAGCTCTGACCGAAAGGCCATTTTTAAACATCTCCAAGATGCTTTCTCTGTTTAAAGCGATTTTGCACAATCAATACATGATGTTATCTCTATGGCACCAGTAGAAAGTGTCCCAAACCCAGAAAATTACGGAAGAATCAAAACCTAAAATAATGTATTTTAACTTTCTTCCAGTGAAACTGCCAGACTGCTGGTTGTTGCAGAAATATTGCACTGCTTTGTGTACTGTTCATTCTTGCCGTGAGGAAGATCAACCCTCCCTTACAGCATCCTTCAGGCGTCACTTAACAATACCATAAAGACACGCTTGAATTCTTGTTTAAGCTAAGTCAAATTTCACACCGACATGAGTGGAAAGAAGGTCTAGGCTCCAGGAGCTGTGCTCCACATTAACTTTGTGTGCTAGTGAGTACCATAAAAAACTCTTAGTAACAGGAGTATTAAAAACCCTCCTATTCTAACTACATGATGACACCACATAGACAGCTGTAATCAGCCCCACTAGGCATGACACAAACTTAACAGGAGAAAATTAAGTAAAGTGGAATGTATCTTCAGAGAATGGCATTTCTTTCCTCTTGAGCTTCCTCGTGATTTACAGTCAGTATGAATGGCTGCAGTCTTACAGTTTAAATTTATTCACATAGAAGGAATCTTATAAAATTAAGAGGAGGAAATAATTCAAATATATTAGAAAAATCTCAAGGAAAACCAACAAGCAAAAATCCTATGAGGAGAGAGAAGACATTTTATACTGACAGGATTCGTATTAGAGAGTTTTCAAGCCTATTATTTTAGCCAAACTTCCATTGCTAATGCAGACAGAGGAGAAAGCTCAGCAGAGATGGATGCTCTGCCAGATGTGTTACAACAGGTCTTAAAATACGTCCTGTTTCCTTGTAATAGACTGTTCCTGTACCCAAAACCCCTCTGAGTGACAGCACTGGAGCAGGAAACGAGAGAGCCCTGATTGCTCCCCTCTGAATTTCATTTTCAAAATCATAAATATCACTCAAAAGGAATAATATTTTTATACAAATAAGGTAGAATGAGTCACATAAATTTAAGTTTTTCCATAAGAAATCTTCATCAGGTGATTTCAAACACAGTGGGAACTAGATGTTAAAAAACCCACATGTGCTAGTGTACATACAAGAAGCTGTACATCCTAAATGTCCTGGGGAGGGAAAAAATGATCTCTAACAGGAAAGAATGGGCTGTTTCTTTTAAATGAAAGAAATCCTGGGCTTTGGACCTTTGCCCAAAGTTTTTCAGGGGATTCAAATTTAAAAAAAGGCCATCTCAAAAATGTTTTGGTAAGATGCCTGGATGAAAGCTGAAGTGCATGTATGTATAGACAGCAATAGTAAAAAAAAAAAACAAAACAAAACAACTTATTCTCGGGATAGTCCCCAAAAATCTGTCAAACTTGGTATGAAGTTTGGTACCAGTTCTGGTAGGGTTGTCACGCTCTGTGTGATTTCCACACCAAGAAGGATGGAAGAGCATTTGAAACGCACCATCCATACAGGAACCCAGTGAGATGGTGGTCTGGCACATTGCCTGATGGTTGATTCAGGTCAGCATGTGGGTGCTTTGTGTGTTTGTGTATTTGTTTTTTTAAAAGTGCTTTACTCAATATTTTCCCACAGAATTCCAGACTGGTCCTCGAAAACACTGACAGGAAAAGATGAATTTAATGAAAAGCACTTTACAAGTTTAAATGGCATGCTTAGATCTCCAACACAACTGCATCAAGACCCAATAACTTAGAAATACCTACAAATACACAGTGAACAAGTTCTGAACATAGACAAAGATTGATGATAAATGATCAGTGTATTAATGTGGCAGTAGCTAAGGTAGTGTCTCTAGCTTTAAACATCATAATTCCACTGTAAACATGAGGAAAAATAACCACATGTTGCTCGGCTTCATGTTCTTCCCCTTGGGAGCACTCCACTCGCAGGGTGTCTCTACAGCCTGGCAGCACCCACTGGGGACCCGTGGCCCCAAGCTTTCTACCATTTTGCCTACAGAATATTCTGCCCACAACACAACAGCAGCTCCTCCAACAGCCCTGAAATGTAAGTGCCCAAGCGCACACTACACATAGCTGAGAGCCCTTATTCCCCCACAGGCAACAAAATGAAACTCCCCTCTCGTTGCTTGGAGCTCATAATTAATCAAACACACATGGCAGGAGTGTCAGGGTAACCTTGGTACGAGCACACCACCTTCTGCAAAGCCAGAGATCAGTCACATCCTGTTCATGTCCAGAAACCTCTCCTCCAGCACGTCAGGGAGTTGAGATTTACTTGTTCCTTGTACACAATTGTGCCAAAATTATTGATCCCCAGAGTGGTTGTAACCTTTGGAAACTACATTTCTCAATAGCACTCAGCAAAGAGAACAAATGGGCTCTCAACAAATCACGAGCCTGAGAAATCCGGCATGAGAGTCCATTTTTAAGTATATATAAAAATTTATTGCCTTTAAAACTAATGACAGCTTTTTGGCCCAACCCTCCCAATGAAGTAATGGAAGCTTTACCTTAGGAAACAGAGCTTGGCCTTGACTTCCTGGTGTTCAAGAGCTCTTTGAACCACCTACCTGAAGACCTGGCTTCCCTTTTTAACAAACCATAAGAACAGAAGCTGCATTTTAAACCCAGAAAGTTAAATTAGACAGTTCCACAGTACACGCTGGGAAAACCTCTAGTTGTGCATGACAGTACATGTAGCCTGTTGGAAACACACTGTCAGTGCAGATCCACGGACGAGCTGCAATAAGAAGATGAAATAACTACATAACCAAAAGTGATGGGATTTTTCTTAGGAGCGAATTGAAAGAAATAAACTCTGATGGAAAACACTGTATCTTAGATCTCTTTAAAACAGATTCTGTGGGATTTATTATTTATTTGTGTTACGAATGGAACAACTTAGAAAGGAGTAGCACGTTCAATTTCAGTCAGCTGTAACTTGCAAAGAAGGATCATGGCCAGTTACCCCATTTCAGGTAAACTGTTGGTGTGAATTATGAGAGGGGTCTAATCTTTGCACTTATCTGGAGAACTTAACCGCTGGATGTCAGCTGCGCTAATGTTTGATGGGACCTTGCAAAGCAGTGCACATCTACCTCGCTTCCGCACTCCAGTTAACTCATTAATTGCCATCACATTAACAGCTCTCTCCCTGCTTCTGCAGCTGCAGAATATTGCCTGCCAGAACATGTAAATTATTCAGCGGCCTCTTAATGCAAAGATAAACTACCAGCCTTAATAGTTGCACCAGATGATACAGCAAAACCTCCAAGGACCCCCATTTTAACACATCACCTGTCTGATTTGATCTTATTTGCGCACCAGCTTAAACCTCTGCCCTCTTCAAATTTGTTTTGCTGATACTGAAGGACGTCCTGCAGGAGGCCCCAAGGTACACAGCCATCTCCTGAAGCACAGACTTATTTTTGATCTGTATATTTATACTCTGGGTATTTGAATAATCACAACTGTATTTATCCTAACCAGAATCAGCAGCACTACATGCCCCAAACTCACTATCACCCACCCAGTCCCTCTTGCCTGCTTCTGCAACCTCCTTGTCTTACCCAGCTCATACAGAACTAGGGTGGGTTAACATCTCCCAACCTCATCCTCTGCTGATACCAATGCTGGCATCACTGCAGCCATAAAGAGAGAGACCAAATTTCCTACTTTCGCTGTATTCCAATGGATGCTGGGGACCTCTTTCCATTTTTTGCTCTGTCCTTTTCCCTTGGGAAACATGACTGCTCAAACAGAAAACTGCATAGAAATTATCAAAAATGTTTGAATTAACAAAACTGATGTTCCTGGGGTTCAAATGTGAGCTCCAAAATACCAAACATTGGAATTTTGCAGCAAGAGGGTAAAAAAAAAAAAAAGAAAGAAAGAAAAAAAAGTTTCTGGTGCAAATTTCTAGCCCAGCCCTTGTCAGAAGGAGTTATTGCAAAAGTTCTCCTCAGGAATTCAGTTTTCTCTCCTGGCAATTACACAGCTCCTGTATATTTCACCTACAAATTACCAACATTAAATAAAGACATATTTTGCATCTGTTGCCTATACACAGAATTAGTTACATGTCACTATCATGCCCCCTGAGTTATTTCAGAATAGAGCTTACACCACTAAGCCATTCCCCAGTGACACTGTGTACCCAAACCAAAGCCTTTCTTCCCTGCTATATCCTAACAAAATAACTCTAGAGCACAAATGGAGCTTCCCAAGTTCCTCGTATTCATGAACGGAGGAACACGTCTTGTTTGGCAGACTTCAGTATTCAGATCTGCCAGGTAAAGTTTCCTTAAACCCAACCATGAAGGACAATCCCTTTTAGAAATCCCTTTCATAGAAACACTTGGTTTTGAGTCTGCTCGTACAGTGCCCTTCAGGATTAAGAGCACACTGTATGCAAGAGCAGGCTCGCATTTTATTTAGAGAAGGAAAACCTGGCTTAGTGAGAGGACCTGTCCACCCTTAATCACCATACAGAGTCACAGATGGGAGCCACAGGCTTGCCACCCGTGTTTGGCATCAGGTTTGTTACTTTTGCTTTAGAATCCACTTTTTAAAAAAGATTTTTTTTCTTTTAATCTCATCTCTTTTAATTCCTTTGAGCCCAGGGAGCAGCATTTTGGATTGCAGCATTGGCTGCGAGCCCACCACAGTAAGATCTATTGGGTTTCTTCATTTCCTGGACATGGTTTCTCTTTACTGCTTTCCATTAGATGAACTTGCTGTTTGCACCTCATCTCCTTCCCTAACGCAATGCTCCTTTGGCCAGACTCAACAACCAACCTGCCTGTGGTAACCTGTGGAAAAAAATCACTTCTCAGCAGTTTTGCAAATTTTTGAAGGACGCCAAAGAGCAAAAGTAAGTTGAATCTCTTGGAGCTGCTCCTTAAAAGCTGTGACAAACCCATAACCAAATTACCTGAGAGAGGCATAAAAACAGAAGCTGCAAAACCTACTTCCATCTCCATTAAGTCAAGATGATACAAGACACTGAAACAGCCTGCAACAAGCAAGAGCGGCAGGGACGTACCCGCAGTGACTCGCCCCCTCTCTGGGACACCCAAATGCAGGACCTCTGAGTTTGCAAAAGAAACATCATATTTTTTGGAGCAGAGCACAGGGCAGCAGACCCCTGGGGAGGGGAGTGGGAGATGACATTGCAGGAGCTGAACAGGTCCAAAGCTCAGCTCACATAGCCTGGAGAGAACAAAGAACCCATCTTCCTTAACCCCTAGCTGAGGCAACCGGCACCCAGAGAGGGGTAGGGAGGAGCAGGAGGGATAAAAAATGACTACTTCCAATTTTCAGGTTTCCATAGAACTTTGACTAAAAGGTTCAAGCTCAACTGCATCTCCCAGAGAGGCCTCTCAGGGGCAGCGTTTGCAGGATTAAATCTCATCCCGTGTAGGTAGCAGTATTTGCTTAAACCTGAGTTTCCAAAGTAATTTCTTCTAATGAAACTTCAATCCAAGTAAAACAAAAGATTTAAATACTCTGCCTATAGATCACACTGTGCAACAGAAACCACATTTATCTTGCATAATGAAGTGTTTTTTAAAAAACCATTTTCTATCTCCCACTGAGAAGAGATTTCATACATCCTTTCCACATATGTCAAAAATTGTGAAAGAATGAGGATTTTTTTTTTTAATCCTGTGTATTATTAAACATAATAGTCAGCCACCTCTAGAAGCCATCATTGATTGAGATAAATGAAGCTAATAACAAAAAAAAAAGCCTAATGAAGTCTCTTCAGTGCCTCTGAAACTCAGCAGTAAAGATAAATGAGAAACAATTTCTTGATATCCATTATTTTAAATTACAGATATCAGCCCTGATGCTGTTCTCAAGGTTTATTGAATTTTCATAGAATATCATCAACTTCTACATTCCCCACGTGTAATTGAAACCCCAGACCAACGTGTTTTTCTCTGGTGTCAAGTTTAAGAGGCAGAGAAGATCACCTCTGCCACACCGGGGCCACCACTCGCCACCGCAGCCGAACTGCGCTCCCGGAGTCACAAACAGCAGAGCTGCACCTCTGCTCTCGCTGCTTATTTGACAGCCCCAGCACCTGGCAGTTCTCATTGCAAATTGAGCTCTATCACAATCTTTCTGCCAAGAATTAGTTTCTATTTAGCCCAGCACTGGTTTATGTAGTCTGTATTGATGATGTTTTGGGATTAATGGGGAGAGGAGACAAAAAAATAAAAAGAAAAAATAAAAAGAATTTGCAAGTCAGGGCCTCAAAATAATGGTTTAAAATTAAAACTATTTTTCTTCTGCTTGTTCTGCGATTTATCTAGCGTTCTTTCTGCTCTCCTCAAAAAACTACAAATACGAAGAAACCACAGGCTCCTCTCCTCAAACCTGGGATCTACACATCAAACCACAGCCAAAGGACCCAGTATTTCCCACTGGCCATGCTCTGCATATGGAGGCCATTGATCTGGAGCACATCCCAATGATGGGCTTGCCGCCCCCTCATGAGATGGGACACTGCCACCCTGCGCCTCTTCCCACTGCCCGAAGCTCCCACACAGGCACAGAGGTGCAATCAAGGATATAACCCAAAGCAGAGATCCTAACTCAAGGCAATGATAACCCACTGAGTGACTCCAGGTCCCATTTTCTTTGTAATTGCCAAGGATTGTGTTAAGAAGCCGGTAAAGAGTATGCACGTGCAGGATGGGGGTCTCTGCCTCGCACCTACTGGGTCTGGTCTGGGGACAACACAGACATAGTTTAAATCCTTACCTTGTGACTTGCCTGCTTCTCCACTGGAAGGGCGACCCACCAGTCTCCTGCTGTTGCCCTCAGCCTAAAAACAGCCTTGTTTTGCCTCCTTTATATTGTAGACACGGAGTAAAACTTGCAAGTATCGCAGCAATTGGGAGAAAGTTAATGACACAGCAGGAGGATGTTGCTGGATTTGTCTCTTACAGTTTTAGTATTTGCATTATTATGTTGGTATGGGGGTAGCAGAACTGCTACTGGGTAATTTAAATTTAATCATTTATTTTGACACTTTTAACTAGAATGCCAAAAATACCTGCAACTGAGAAGCAGCACTTTATTGTGCACTGCCATAAATCTACATTACAAGAAATACTCTTCTTTAGTCTGCACTGATTTAACTTCAAGTGAAAGCTATCTGGAATTGCATAACGAAACATAATACTGCTTACACTTAAGATGGCATTTTATCTATAAACTGAAAAAGGATCTAAAACTCATTATAATAATTTCTAAAAACATTGAATTTTTAACTTCACAGCATTTTATAATTACTTGTGAAATAAGAACTTAATCAGGGCAAGGCTAAGGGACAGAACTCTGCCATAAGAATCTTTTGAACTAAAAGCCTTATACACGGTAGAAAATAAACTGTTGTTCTACTAAACATAACCCATTCCTTAACATTGTCCATTATTTTGCTAGGTCTGTCTAAAATTCTTAGAGTGATAGTTGCAATGGCCTTACTTTGTTCTTTCTTCATCCTTGCACACTCCGATGGGTATATGCTTCTTCCTGCATAACATTCCTAAAGCTCAGCTCATTTTGGGAGCTCAACCCTGGCTGGAGGTTTCTCCAGTTTCTCAAGCTCAAAGTGCCTTGCACAGGCTGGGGCTCTGAAGTGCTGACAGCTGTTTCATCTGCTGCCTTAACTGCACAGACTCCTTATAGATCTCAAAGGAGATAAAGCAAAGTAGCACCTTCCAGAGCAATTCTCACTACAATAGCTAACAAAAGCAGCCCACCATGACCCTGGCAATTTCTGTTGTTCCCAGTGACTCCACCACATGTAGACCTGATACCCAGGTGAATGCCACCATAGCTGTGTTGACTTCTGGTGTTGCAAGCAGAGACAGGAATGACAGAAATGCCAGACACTCGCCACATCCAGCCCAGATAAAGTCAAAGATTTGGAATAAGTTAGGGTTGTAATGGCAGAGTCTACCTGGGGACGGACAGGGAGAGAACAGCACAATAATGGCAATTCATTTGGGTATTTACTCAAGGTCTATTTCTAGAAGGATCCTTGACATGGAATTAGCCACTAATGTATTTTCCAATAAACCAATCCCTTTGGCACAGATCCTCACCCTGCCTTTTGGCAGATGACACAGGTCACCCTTCCACTTCTGCACCGTACTGGACTGCAAGCACTTGCTGGGTGTGGGCACTCGGACGTGGTGCATCACACCTGCCTTCTCAGGAGGGTTTCATACAGCCACCTCCCCTAGAGCACGTGCGGTGCTTCAAAATCAAGTCCTTTTATGCTGGACTATTCTCCAGTAGCTTAATCCCAAAGCACCTGAAGTGACCTTGAAAAGCAGAGCATTTATACATGCTAGGCAGTCTTTGGATGCTTCAGGAGTAAAAAACAAGAACAAACAGCAAAAAACTCAAACAGACCCCACACACCTTTATAAAGTGGTTACTTTCATAAAAATTATCATAGCACTGTGGCTTTCCATATTGCAAAGATTTTAAGTAAGGAAGAAGACGAATTTACACTAATCTGGCAGTTCTATGGTCACAGAAGAAAGCTAAAATGTGTGTGTTTAAGTGATAATGATGTGTCAGTGAACTGGTTAATGCATTAAGAAAAAGAAATTGGTAAATGAGAGGTTGTAACCTCCTGCCTGATCAGGAGCTTGCTGTTAAAAGATGCATCTGTTGGAGATGCACAAGGAGGGAAGCACTGAACCAGCTCAACATTTGAGCAGAGGAGCTCTTACCCTGCTGCAGGAAGTTCAAGTGCTTCCAGCTCTGGAGGGACCCATTGACTTCACTCTGTGGGTTGCCTGTACTTATAAGCACTTTATCAAGAGACTTGCTTTACTGCCTCCTCCTCTTTTTAGTCATGAAAGAGCAAAGTGATTTTTCTCAGTCCATGATTATTTGTTTCTGAGTCCAAGGCTCGGATTTAGGGCCAGTCCTGTTTAACATCTTTATCAATGACCTGGATGAGGGGATTGAGTGCTCCCTCAGCAAGTTTGCAGATGACACTGAGTTGGGAGGGAGTGTTGATCTGCCTGAGGGTAGGAAGGCTCTGCAGAGGGACCTGGATAGGCTGAATCCATGGGCTGAGGCCAACTGTGTGAGCTTCAGCAAGGCCAAGTGCCGGGTCCTGCACTTCGGTCACAATAACCCCACGCAGCGCTACAGGATTGGGGATGAGTGGCTGGAGCTGCCAGGCAGAAAAGGACCTGGGGGTGTTGGTGGACAGCAGGATGACCATGAGCCAGCAATGTGCCCTTGTGGCCAAGAAGGCCAATGGCATCCTGGGGTTTATCAGGAAGGGTGTGGTGAGTAGGTCAGAGAGGTTCTCCTCCCCCTCTACTCTGCCCTGCTCAGACCACATCTGCAATATTGTGTCCAGTTCTGGGCCCTTCAGTTCAAGAAGGACAGGGAATTGCTTGAAAGAGTCCAGTGCAGAGCCACAAGGATGATGGAGGGAGTGGAGCATCTCCCTTATGAGAAGCAGCTGAGGGACCTGGGACTCTTTAGCTTGAGAAGAGGAGACCTCATTCATGGTTATAAATTCGTAAAGGGCAAGTGTCAGGAGGAAGGAGCCAGGCTCTTCTCTGTGATGTCCAATGATAGGACAAGGGGAAATGTGTGCAAGCTGGAGCATAGGAGGTTCAACCTGAACATGAGGAAAAACTTTTTCACTGTGAGGGTGAGGGTGACAGAGCATGGCCCAGGCTGCCCAGAGAGGTTGTGGAGTCTCCTTCTCTGGAGACATTCAAAACCCGCCTGGATGCCTTCCTGTGTGGCCTGGTCTGGGTGATCCTGCTCCGGCAGGGGGATGACTGGATGAGCTTTTCGGGTCCCTTCCAACTCCTAATATTCTGTGATTCTGTGTGATGTCATCAGGAAAAGTCAGCACTAAACAGAGGTGAGGTGCCTGCAGTATCCATCACCCAGGAGTGCATCAGCATGTGCTCACCTTGAGGTGAGGCAGGAGCACCAGGAAAGCCACAGGCACAGACCAGAGACCCTTGGAGGCTTCAATTCCCTCATCACTCAGAGGGGTCTTGGGATGATGACCCTGCAAACCCCCTGCTACTGGGCACAGGGACACTCAGGGTTTCACATACTGTCCCCTGCCACCCCAGAGTTATGCCCACCTTACAGATGAGGCATCCTAATGTAAAATCATAGAATCACAGAATGGTTTAGGTTGGAAGGGACCTTAAAGCTCCTCCAGTCCAACCCCTGCCATGGGCAGGGACACCTCCCACCAGACCAGGTTGCTCAAAGCCCTGTCCAACCTGGCCTTGAGCATCTCCAGGGAGGGGGCATCCACAGCTTCCCAGGGCAACCTTTGACAGTGTCTCACCACCGTCAGAGTGAAGAATTTCTTCTTAATATCCCATCTAAATCTACCCTCTTTCCGTTTAAAAGCATTACCCCTCAGTTCTGTCACTGCATGCCCTTGTGAAAATGAAACCCTGGTGCACAGATCAGTGTGGGTCACCCAGCTGGGGACCTGTGCTCAGCACCCCTGGGCATCACAGTGAGCAGCAAATGTGCTATGGAGACATCCAGCATCTATCAAAAGTTTCCTGTCAACTTCAGGGGGCTTTAGTTAAGCATACATTGTACTATGAGAAAATACAAAAAACCAGCCCCCAAGGATCTTGAGACATTACTTGGTTTAAAAATGCAATAAAGCTGTATTTTAAGGAAGAACACAAAAAAGAAGCAATGAATTAGCAAATAATGATCGGTCTAATAAATTTTGTTATCAGATTATGAAACATTAATCCCCGTTACAGTATCTCCAGAATCCCAGCTGCTTGAAACTATGTCATGAATAGAAATTGATATAAATAAATCCAAACCCAGCAATCAACAGCTGCATTTCCTTCCTGGACTGTTTAGTTCTAAGTAATTAGGAGAGACACACAACTTAGAGCAAATGGAGAAGGATCTTGAAATATCTGTCCCCATTAAGAGATTTTGTATTTGCATCCCAGGAACAAAATAAATCAGGCCATGTCCTTAGCTGGTATAATGTGATGTGGTTTCATTGATTTCAATAAAGTTCAGCAACTTAAAGACTCTGGGCCCTTTGGCATAATCCTTTCATTTAAACTCAGTAAATCAAAATAAACTCCAGTGATTTCTATGGAGTCGCTGATCTGCCTTTGGGTGAGCCAGAGGAAAGCTGCAAACTCTGTTTCAGAGGGATTATCACTGCCTCATAATTCATAATAAGTTATCCCCAGGATGGAGATTTCAGCACGATCTGCAGAGAACAGGAAACCCTTCCCCTCTCCAACTCTTCCTTCTCCACATGCACGTTGGTCCCACACCCGCGTGCTGCTGACCCTGACACCAGCAAACCCTTCACTTGCTGTCCACGGAGCTCCATCTCCCCTGCCTTCACTGCCAGCTGCTTCCCCAGAGCACAGCCTCAGGAAGGAGCCAAATTTTGACTTCTTTTCTGGATCTGTGTTTCCCTAGATCCTTACCCATGATATATCACTCCTAATCAAGCTGCTGCCTGCCTCCTATGGCTCTTCTGAGAAGTTATTACCCTTCTCATTCATCACCGAGTCGAGTTAATTCAGGCAATCTTCCTGATCCATGGCCTTGCACACTCAATTGCGATATTTCATGTGATATGATATTTCGCTATAATAATAGTTTCACCCTTTGAAGATTCAGATAAAGGACACCGAGACATTTTCAGTAATTAGCACTACAGTAAGATTCAACGTCCCTTCTCGGTAGCCGGGCAGAGAAGAACTACTCCAGCAGCACCATCTTTGACACACGGCGATTGAAGGGGCACATGGAGGGGAATCAAATCTGAATTTCTGTTTGGGTTCTCTTTTCTCAAGTGTTTTGAACCTGAGCTATAAACATGTTGACTGTTTTGTTTTCCAGAAATATTGCCTGTGATGAAGGCAGGGCTGGGAAGCTTCTGCCGGAATTTAATCCAGCTTTCTGTGCCTGCTGGGGAAGGTCAGCTCACCCCATGCATCCTTTGATTTCTCCATGAGTAGGGTGGGGGAGTGAGGAGGGAGAGCTGCCTTTTTTTCTCCACTTAAAAAAAAATAAATTTAGAAAGCAGAACCCAAGCACTGTTGGTGCTCAAATCTTTTCAAAGCAACCAAAAAGTTCTGTTTTTCAGAAGGTGTGTACTGTACTCTGGTATTTGGATTAAAATACATTTAAAGGGACAAATAACTAATATTCAAAGGCATTTTTAAGAAGTCAGTAGAAGGAAGTGTAGGCTACTTGATCTGCCTAGGAAAAGAGACAGTTTTCAGATCCATTTACAGTGACAAAATTTTCCACTTCTAACAGTAGTACAGAACACCAAGGGCTTAAGTCATATGGAAATCTGAACATGGTACAAAACTGCATTTGGAAAAATACAGGGAGATGTTTTCAAGAGCAGGTAAGTGACTTGAGAGCATGAGTCGCAGTCTTCTGATAAGTATGAACTCACTTGAATTAAAAACAAAACAAATCAAATCAAATCAAAACAAAACAATAAAAACAGATTCTTTAGTAAAAGTCAAGAAACACCCGAGTTTCCAAATTCATAAATCAGAATGAACAGCTGCTAATGGGAGGCCTTCAGGAACCACTGTGATGCCCACCATCGTGCCCTAACACCTTTGAGCTTAAACATGCATTGGAGACTACAGGGAATGAAGTTCCATGATTATTCTGAAAATTATGCACATGGGAATTAGAAGAATAGGTCATATTTGGGCAAAAACTCAATTAAGCAGGGCAACAGGTAAGAGGAGAATATCTGGGAAGAATCAGAGATAAATTACATGACCATTTATCCAGTTTCCTGCTCTGTGCCCACCCCCAGCATTTTCTCTTTCCTCAAACATCATCAGCTTGCCTCTGCAGGGATGGAGAAAGAGAGGGAGGCCACTGAAAAGAGATTTATATCTGAGCCAGCAAATAAACCAGTGTCGTGGTTTAGGACTGGGCTGGCCACTAAATCCTGGACAGACGCTCTCTATTAACCCCTCTTTCCTCCCCAGAAGGGAAAAGAAAAGAGAAATAAGGGAGAGAGACTCTACGGGTTGGAAAATAAACTAACAGATTTAAGGAAACAATAATACTAATACTACAGGATAAAAATGTAAATAGGAAAATAATGAAATATACACAGATATGTACAAATATATACAAAACCAATATAAAATCCTCCCCCCACCCTCCCCCCAATGACAAATACATCACCAGAGTCTCTGTGGAGCCAGGCACTGGAAAAGTCCCAGATCGAACTCAGCAGCAGTGGGAGCTGATGCAGAACACACAAAGCAGGATCAGCGGCAGACGAACGAGAAGGGTTCTGCTCAGGCCTCGGGCTCTGCAGGATTGAGACGGACGGAAGGGTCCGAAATAGAAGAGGTCCAAGATGGAAGAAGGGTTAAAGACCCTTCCGATCCCTTGGCTTTATACCGAGCATGATGTATGTGGGATGGAATACCTAGTTGGTCAGTTTTGGGTCCGCTTCCCCCCCCCACAGGTGCAGACACGGCACCCATGGTGAGACAACTGACCTTGAGCTTATCTTCTAGCAGCACTGTCTGGGAAAACAATCTCTTTAGTTTCAGCAAGTTCAGCCACTTAAAAGAGACTGAGCTGAAAAGTAAAATCACTAAACAGAAAAGCAGTTCTATTTAGGTCAAACCAGGACAACCAGACTCCCTGGCATGCACTGCAACTGCAAGAACTTGCCCCAGCTCGAGTACTGGAAGACACCGGCTCTATTAAAAGAGTGATGCTGATGGAGACGATGCAGGAAATCACTTCCCAGGTCCCAGCTCGAAGCATTATTTTTGTAAATTACAAAAGGACACAGTGGCTAATAGGATCAGGACCTGGAGTGCAATAGAAGAAGAGAAAGGACAAATGAGTGATGTCTAATATAAAGTGCAGTTTTGTTTGCTCTTCAGCACCTGAAGGCAGCAAGCTGCTTCACAATATTGCCTGCATTTATAAGGTCATGGGGTTCTCTCCTAACACGGTTACAAGAGTGCAATCGCCATTAATTTCAATAGAAGTTTCAAACATGCAGCAGCAGCAAAATAAGGTCTTACAATTCTGCCTGTCCTGCAAGATATTTATTGTTCTGGAGGGCAAAATCCACTGCAACACAGTTATTTCTAAAAGCCAAGGGAGAAAAAGGGATTCTGCTTTATCTAGCAAAATAGGTAGACATGTAGGCTTTCCTATTGTACTGAGTATGGGGTTTAGAGAAGGCAAGTATTACACAGGCTTGAAATGAACTCACCTGACTTAAAAAATCTCATTTTCATTAGACTACATTCTCCATCCCTCCGTCTGGACAGCTATCCAGCATGGCTTCCTTCCCAGTCTCACTGTCTGGGTATGGACCCCACTCGGCATTACCCCAACAC
>NW_010207893.1:83638-118267 GCF_000695765.1 Mesitornis unicolor
GCCAAACTACCCAGTTAAAAAGATGCAGGATTAACCATTTCACGGGTCTTGTGCAATGCCCTGTTTAACTGGAAACTGTGGCAACAGGAAGATTTAATGCAAGTTTTTGTCCTAAAAACAAGCAGTACCTCTGACAAATTGGAAGATCCAGAGCAGTGGCCGTAGCCTCCAACTCCACTTGCAGGGCAAAATACAAAATAAATGTTTTAGGCTTCCAACTTCGGTGACCATAAGGACTGTGCTTTTCAAAATGGACTGAGAAACATGGTTCAAAAGCAAGCCAGGTCATAGTGCACTAATTCTTAAATATGTTATTTGGACCTATTAATATATTTCACAGCTTTTAATTTCAGAAAGAGCAAGTTCATTACTGTAAACTGCGGAGTCTGTTACTTTCCATCTCACACCAGCACTAATTTGCTTTTTTAGGTAGGACACATAAACTCCCAAAACATCAACCTTTTGCTTCAGATTCGTTGCTAGGGAGGAGAACAGGCAGGTACTGACACAGCAGTTACCTCCAAATTTATAACTTTTCCCTGGGGTACACACAATTTTGCTGCATGTCCTTCCTACAGCTGTCAATGCCCAGCCACAATAAATTAAAAATGTCTTTGTGCTTTAAGTCAAAACCAGCATGTAACAAACCAAAACAAGCATCTGATGTTTTATTGTAATGAACATTTCCTTTCTTTGAAGTGTTTGCACACATTCCTGAGTTATAATTTAATAAAATCAGTTCTATATGAAATGAAAGCATTATGATAAGCACCTCTGTACAAAGTGCTACGGATGAACAGACAGGAGAGAACCAAGATGGAAAACTGAGGCTGAAATTGTGATTTCGTCCCAGAGCTCAGCAACACCCCATGGGTGAATAGGTGTTTGCTTTCTAGTCCCCAAACCTCAAAGGGATCCAGCAGCACAAGTAGGAGCCTGGAGCACAGCACCCGTGGTGCTGGCAGGCACACAGGGAGATGCTGTGAACATCATCTTCATTCTGCTCTGCAGCACCCCACAAGCTCTGTAACCCCTCAGGGATGCAGGGGGACACTGGATGGAGCAACACAAGACATTTAAAGGTGCTGGTAGAAAAGGCAATAGCAAAAGCCTTCTTGTCCTGTGTAGGGAGGTCTGTGGACCGCCTTACTCCAACTTCTCACATGCTCAGCAACCCTTAAAAACCAGACACAGGTACATATGATCTCATGACATAGCTGCATCAAACCAAAATTTAAAAAATAAAGTAGATTTTATTAGTGGCAGATGCATTCAAAGCTGGATAAGCCACAGCCACATACACTCAAATACCAAGACACCAGCTGAAACAAGAGCTGCTGTCAGTGGTGACACTCCACGAAGGTGGATTTGGGGACCTCTTCCTCAGAGGAGGAGAGAAAGGCGGCTGCTATGTGCTGTCTGCACAGTCACAACCCAGATTAAACAACTGCCACGTTTAATCTTCTGTCAGTACAGCTACTGCTAACAGTACTCAGATATTTAAGACTAGGATAACATTCAAAACCACCACTCAACCAGCATTTTGTCCCAGAAAATTCAATCTCTTTTAGTCTTTCTTTTCCCCGTGAAACAGCATTGCAGTGAAAAACACAACTAACTTAGCCACAAGATATACAACAGTGCATTTAACTGGCAACAAAAGAAGAGAAATTAGTTTCTTTTCTGCCACATCTCCATATGTGTTTGCACTCAGATACTGCAGTGAGCAATAACAGTAATGGAATAAACCACCTCTGTGGCAGGTTAAGTTTATCCATATTAAGGGTTTCATCTACCAGCTGTAGCTTTATTGGTACAACATCCAAGTACAACCCAAGCCCATCTAGAACAGAACAGACTATTTCAGCCGGAACAGAATGACAACTATCATCCAGTCCGACTGCCTGACCAAGTGACAGTGTATTATTAAGGGCATTGTCCCAACATACACACCTATGCTGCCAAAGGAGGAGGACAGCAGTGGTAGATGTAACTGATATCGCTTTAACCTACCAGCCCGGGTACCAACGATGATGCTGTTGTGGCTGTACAAACCTTGGCACGGATAAATGAGTCCATGCACACTGAGAAGTGCTGGGAGGGCTCACGGGGCTGAACCCTGGGCTCCCGCAGCTGCAGCATCCTTGGAATTCAGGATGCGGCTGTGGACATCCAGCTTAACTCGAGGCAATCGCATCCTCAGCTGAGGCTTCACACTGTGTTATTCAGCAGTGGCAGTGAGTAAATCCATCAACACACCCCAAATCAATGGATTTACTACTGCTAGTTATGACTTATACAACTGAATCAACCCAAAATCCTGTATTTGGGAATCAGATGGGGTATTGCCATGCAGAGGGTCATACAAATAGCAGCTGTGCTGTCATTTATTCCTGTCTTACTCCCCGCAAAAACCAGCAGGAAAGTTTCCAGTCATCAATATCGAAGTTTAAAACAGAGCCAGCTGGAACTGGGAGGATGCTGCACACTGGGAAATTCCAATCCAGCCAAATCAAACCCCAGATGAAGGTTTTGATATTGCCAGTGGGGCATTACAAAGGCTGTCAAAGACAATGAAAATACAAAATTCAAATAGACTGCCTGTTTCCCTATACACAAAATCACTCCAGTTCCATTATTAATGTACTTGGGCTCATTTGTCAAGACTTTCACAAAAATGAGTTCAAACCCAAGAAAACCTCCAGCATTTTTATGATAATGCTGGTAAAGTCTGTGGGATGGAAGATTAGGCTGCACACTGTGCTTCTTCCCAGCAAATCCCTCCTCACCATTTTAGATTATTTTAAATCAAAATGAGGAGAAAAATGAGCTTTTTAAAGCATCAGTAAACAAAGGCCTCTTACTAGTAGGCCTTTATCCTCAATTTATGTTGCTTTTATATTTTGTTTTATATGAAAATGTAGTGCCTTTAGCCCTCAAACTCCGCTACTGCTGCTTTTAACACTTTTACCCATTCAGACAATCATTTATTTACCATTTCCATTTTTGTTTTCAATTTGAGATGAATGTATTACGTTATCAGTTATTTATTTAGGATTTCAGTAAATTGATTTTTCCCTTATATGTGCATTGCACAGCTAAAACATTCAAATAGATGAATCCCATTCTGCTCACTTGTTTGATTTCCACTCCCCGCTCATCTGAGTTCCCAAATCTCCCTCTGCAGCTCCCCAGTGCGTGCACACGATGTCAATCCAAGCTTTTGGGTGCCATGCAATAGCAGTGAGCTTTAGCAAAAGAAGGTGGTTGAACTCAAGCCTGTACACAATAGTGCCAGTATTATAACCCTACCAGCCCTGGGGTCCCCAGAGCATTCAAACAGACCCACACAGCCCGTGTCCCCAGCAGGATGCCCAGTCCACGTACTCCACCTTGGTTTTAACCTACCCTAAAAGCTGAAAGGGATTCTCCCCAAAACCCTCAAAATGTGCACTTTATCAGTTCACGTGAAAATAACAAAGTGCTGTTGTGCAGCCTTTTCCCCTAACTACCCTACTCACAGTCTGCACAGACTCACTGAACACAGCAGAGACCCAATGGAAGCTGATGGGAGCTGCAGCCAAAAAAACACCCAACTCTTTAAACTTCTATTTCATCATCACCCAGCTGAAAAACAAAAGGAAACTTGCATAGTGTGGACACGCTGCACCAAGTGGAGGTGGCCTTCACGTTGCTCACCTCTCCACCACGACACAGTGTTTAAATGAACGTCCACCCCTTAGCCCAAACCCCACGTTCTTTGTAGCTCTCAGCATCCAGGAAGCCAACAGCATGTAACAGGCTTGGCAAAACCGTTAAGTCACTGTAAAAATCCCCTCTGTAATTTTCCCCATTGAAGAGCTTAAGTCTCTTCATTCTGTTTTAATGGAGTAATTTATCACCCGATTCCTTTTAAAAGTAACTAATATAGATAGATTAGATAGTAAGACATGATACATAAAGAATAACAGTCCATTATTAATAATAAGTTTCCAATATATTATAATTTTTTGTGATTGATTAGAAAGTCCGTTGTTTTACTCTAACATCTTTTTAAAGACTTCTCAATATCAGTTCAAGATTAAAAAGTTAAAGGAAGCTTAATCATCAGCTCTGTATGTAACCTGGAGGAGTTTCAGATTCTGGAGCAGTTGTAATTGTCATCCAGTTTCTTGAACATCAAAGGGGAAGCATTTTATTTACTCTCTTGTTTCACTTGTATCACTGCATCTCAATTGTTTAGTTAATGCAAAAGTTTCTCCCAAAGAACAGAAGAATCAGTTCACAAGTTAAACAGGTGGGACTGATCCAGCTGCTTGTGAAATTACAATTTCTTCATTACTTTTTAATGAGCAGCATCTCTCCATTAACTTCAGACATCCAAGAATCTAGTTTATAGACGTTTCCAAAGCATATACAGGATCTAAGTAGTATTCCTTCCCCAGCACAGAAACACCCATGTGCATCAGTGAACCGCAGACACGAAACATGGAAAAAATTACAAGTGAGTCTAGAAAAGATGAAGGAAAAAAGAATGGTTAAAAAAAGGAAAATACTTACTTGCACTAAAATATAGTCATCTTGTCCACAACACAGCTACAGTCCAGAGCCAGTTTTCCATGGTCTTACAGAAAGTTACTTATTTATTATACTGCAATAAGTCAGTTAACCTATGACATGTCAGGCCCAGACATTCAGCACATGCTGCACATTCGTGTGAAGAACTTTGCAGCAACTTCTGCTTCCAGACACAGAACTTATGAATAAATTCGGCTCCAGTTTAGTTTTAATGACCTTGATTAAACCTGAAAGAAATTGGCTCTCCAGCGAAACTAAACATGTATTACAAGAAATACTTTTAAATCTCTATTCCAATTCAGGCACTTTTAAATTTCAGCCTGAAAACCACCTCCAGTGTCTTTCATGAATGATAATTCAGTGGGATAACACTGCAAAAACAACCCTGCACCTGAGCGCGATTACCTCTAAGTAAAGGGCATTTCCAGACAATAACCTGCAATAAAAATCTAAGCTGTCAATCATAGATTAGTCTGTAGTTTAAGGTCAGAAAATGTGGATAAATGGTTTCTATGGTAAGTAGCAGTCGTCTGACCGCAGACACCTCCTGCCCTTCACAATGCGGGACCCGTGGATGTTGAGGGGCCGGGGTGGTCTCCAGCCAAGGTCCTGAGGAGCAGATCACTGGTGGCCTTCCCTCCTTGGCAAGGAGTGGATCCTCCTGAGCACCCAGCACCAGCACACGTGCTCTGAGACAGCACCCAGGGCAACGGCAGAAAATGAGTTCATGTTTCAAACAACGAAATTAATACACTGGCAATAGAATATGCAATTTCCTTGTTTATTGCCTTTCAAGTCAATCCCATCGCCAGAGGTTGTCATTTTAACAACAGAGAGAAAATTAATTTGACAGAATTTTAAAGCGGCCCTGTTAAGTCATGGGGACCTCTCAGCTCCACTGCTGAATCCTAGAAAAGGATGAGCCCTTTCCTTTTCCACCCTTCCCATCTTCTCGCTGGCTGCAGCACCATTCCCTGGACACTCGGGATACAGGGACCAAGTGGAGCTGTGGCAAGAGCAGGCTTTCAGGCAGGAAAACCCAAAAGTGCTTGACAAAAACATATTTTTCTTCTTCATTACAATTCACTTGATTTCTCTTCTGTCAAAGAAATAAAAATGTTGTTTGCAGTCAGGATGTCTCTTTTATTTCCTCTGTTTTAAAAGAAAAACCTATATACTGACTAACTTGACTCTCAAATCATACTGTTGAAGCCAAAGAGAGAAACACTTTGTTTTGGAAATGTCAAAATAAAATGTATATTATTATAATGAGATATATATTATAAATGATATTAAATATTTCAATACTCCCCACTTTGGCATGAAGTCATAATTTCACCCAAAGCAGAGATCTACACAACCTGTCTGCACACACAGATCAGCATCACAGCACCTCTTTCAATATTAACACCCATTTCAATCAACTCAAAACTGTGCTTATTTATTAACAAACAAATCCAACCCATTGCTCAGCTGCTATGGGAGGCTCCGCATCCGGCTGCAGTGCCCATCCCGAGCACCCACCGGCAGATGCTAGAAGAGGAGCACAGCTGGATAAGAGCACTGTGTCTCAAATCAATGGCTAGATAAAGAAATGCCCTTTCTTTTCTGCTAAGGGCACAGATTACATTTCCACCATTATAATCAGCAAGGAGAAAAGAAAAGGAGCATTTGGACAACAAACGCCCACTGAGGAACAGGATGGGCTTAATCAATAGCAAAGCACCAAATTATCTCAACAGATTTCAGCTCATTTCCATACAAAATGCAGATTCTGAAAGAAACAAGAAGTAAATAAATAAAGCAAGCTTCTCTTTGCCAGCCCAGAGGGGAGGGGGCTCTGGACCACCCAGTCTGCTGCCCCGGCACGGCTGGGCTCTGCTTAGCGCTGCTCAGGCTTGCAATCCAACATCAAAGCTGCTGTGTAAAGAAAAAAAACATAAAACCAAAAGCCAGAGATGAAAGCTTCATTCTGAAGAAAACATCCTGCAACCTTTCTGGCCTGAATTGAGCAGATTACATCTGGGCTTTATTCTGCTCTCAGTCACTTGCATGGCAGTTCAGAGCAATTTGGCCAAGTCATTAGCTGCACGCTAAGCAGGGCTTCTCTTCCTGCTGCCATCTTTCAAGTTGTCTTGATAGACACTGGTTCAGTCCTGTTTATGACTTTTCTTTTTCTAAACAACTGTATTTTCTGTTTTAATGTCATTTCCCCTACATCTGAGACAATCTTATTCAACATTTAATGTTAATTCCCTATATCCAAAATAGAAAATAAAAATGTTTCACGAACTCTACGTTGATGACAAAGATGAGGGAAGTTCTCTAAAAACAAGCAGTGAGTAGAAATCCATCACCAGGAATGATGCATATCCTGATCTGACTCCATTCTCTATACACAGTTGGCAGCTACAACCACCACCCCAGCCTAGTGGCAAATGTTTGGTCCTGGATTTACACTCAGCCAGCGCTCAGGCTTCCCTTCTTTCTTATTTTGGTCCTATTCAGGAGCCAAAACCTGAACGCACCCATGTTCAGACCAGAAAGCTCTATTTTGAGCAAAACTTGAGACACAGGGAGATATTTCTCCCATTGGTGATCATGTTCACTGTGCATTTCTATCAACTTATTTCTCTTCATTACAAAAACAATAAAACCCAGACACTGACAGAGCCAAGAGCAGGGGGGCTGCAGTTCCTTATCAGAAGTTGAGCTTGGCCATAATGCTATTCATATGAAATCTGATATGAAGCCTCCTGGGTGTCATTATGTTCTTTATATTACTGTAAGTTCAATACATTAAGGATGCAGAAAAATCTCATTTGATGCTGCAAAGCAGCCAGGAGTCCTTGCAGATTCCCCAGGAGTGGGGAGAACAGCAAATCACAGCAGCTCTCCCAAGCAGTGCAAACGTAAAATAATCCTGTGTACCAGTCCCAGCATCCATCTGAGGCAGTACAAAGTGCTTTACAAACTTTAATAAGTGTAAACCTTACAAATCTCTCTTGTTTTACAGGTGGTTTATGGTTACCATTCCTCACAGAGGAGCAACAAGGTGCAAAGATCCACAGTGCCCCACAGCTGGACACAGCAGTGCCCTGCTACAGCCACGTCACCCTCCGTGGGGGTGTGAGAGCACAGCCAGGGCAAGAAACACCTGCCTTAACTCCACAGATCTTTCATCCCAGCAAGATCCCTAACACAGACAGCATGTAATTTAATGATTTCTTTGCAGGGCAGCTTGAGACCACAGCAACAATCTCACCTTGTGATCCTCTTGGCTAATACTGGCACAGCAAGTGTGAGGACACACAGCCTCTGCTGCCGACGACCTAAACAAAGAAATGTGCAGAACTCGACATGCAGCTTATTAATATTTCATTACCTGTGCACAACAATGGTGTAAATAACTCTGTGCAGTCCACAGAAGCTTCCTTGCTGCCACCAGGAGTATCTGTCCCTTGCCCCCTGCACCCAGGTCCCAGAGGACTCCATCACCCCTTTACTGGTGCTGCAGAGACGCTCAGCAGCACTGCACTGGCAATAGCTCGGCTGTTCTGGATTTGTCCATCTTAGCAATAATTAGGAAGCCCAGGCAAGAGGTTTACTGACAGAGTAACAAATCCAGGACAGGCTGAGCCAAGTGCCTGCCAGAAGATTCCTTAAATCACCTGGCTTTTCCAAGGCTTTACATGCGGGTCAGACACCAGCCATATGCTCTCCTCATTTTACCCCCCCAGCAGCGAAACTGTGCCTGCCTCCCCCAGGTCTCCGCTGTGAGCATCAGTGCTTGGCCTCTGCCACTGACGGGGAGGGGCCACCCCTTCAGGGAGCCCCAGTGACTGCCACACAGATGGCTTCACCTACAACAAGCAATTCCTTCATATTCTGTGGTTTTCTGCAAATAAACAATAGGTATAGGCAGAGGAGCCCCTGGACAGAGCCTCACCCAGGGAAGAGCCACAGTGCACCCCAGCAGGAAGGTATCACCGCTTAATGGGCTCAGCACAGACCCCAGCATCCTCCTCCACTGCAGGTACCAGCTCACCAGGCCAGCAGCAGTTATACCCGCATTCAGCTTGGCATGGAGAAGGTAAAGAACCTCTTGAAGGAGATGTCATGAAATCCCTGGATGCTTTTATCGCTTTGCTGTAGAATACCAGGACAAGATTTATTTCTTATTCCACTCCAGCAGCAAAGTCAGCGCAAGTGTCTTCACACGTTCAGCTGGCACCAGCCTGTCGCACCAATTATACCCCACTAGGAACATGCACTGCACCAGGAGGTTTGTGTGGTATCAACATCACCACTTCAGATGCCACACAACAAAGACCACCTTTGAGATGTGGAAAAAAAATACTATCGGTCCAGACGACACTTGCCTCAAAACACAATTCTGTGTATTTTCACTGTTTCCATCCTCAGAAGGTATGGATGAGCCATTCACCAAGGGCCCAAAGGCCGGTAAAGCCTGGCTCTCTCGGGCAGTGGTCACCACAGCCAACAGTTGTCCATTAAGGATTCTTTGCCTCCGTTTGTCAGGCATTCAAAGGCAAGCAGAGCAGTCGAAAGCATCCCAGCCAAGCACAACTACTGTCATTATCTACAAGGAGACATACAGGAGGGAGAAAGCCTCTTTGATTTCTTTGAAGCTTATTCGTTCCAGTGGAAATGTTATCAGAAAGGACAAATTTCTGGGCATGCAAGAGCAGCTCCTTCTCTCTGCTTTCTCCCCTCACACCAAGCTCTTCTCTGGACAAGATTCAGAGCAAGATGTTAAACACCAGCATGCCACAGCCCAAGTGACAGTCAGTCCCTGCCTCAAGCTGCTACATTTCTGTGTGCTCCAGAGAGAAAGTGACAGGAGAGCCGGGATGGGAGAGCCATGCTGTGAGCATAGGGCAGGATCCTGTACTTCATGTTCCCATCAAAGGTTTTGTTCCTTTCAGCATAGACTGAAAACCAGCCTGAGAAGTTGAAGGTTTTGCATTTGTTCTGGCATTGCTCCATACATATACTGAATAAAGTGTGTGAGAGGCAGTCCCTGCTTCAAAGGAGGGAAACATCATTCTGGACCCAGCCCAGGAGGATGACGGGTGCACCCATGGGCCAGGACAAGTCAGGGTGGGTTCAGCACATTTAGCACATAGGAACTAAAAAACCAACCACTAACAAGGGACACAACTGCACATCACCTGGTTCCTGGTCGCTGCAGCCATTACATTGCATGAGCCGCACGAGAAATCGAGATAAGCAGAACACTGTGCGAGTGCAAGTCCTTCCCACCTCAGCCAGAACCCGACAGTTCCCAGGATCCCTCCAGGAGGATCTGACCACCCCCTGTCCACTGCAGGACACACAACGTGTAGGATTCTCACTGCTCTTGCTTCCTTCCTTTGACCTTACCCCAAAGTTGTCTTCTCGAACCACAGTGCTTTTCAGCAGCTGCTTTCAAAGACGCTGGTTAAGGCTTTCCTTGGCTGTGCTTTTCCCTGCCAGGACACTTCATCCCAAGCAGGCGCAGCACAGGGCACAGAGGGGAATCACCCTGTGGACAGTGGTGACCACATGGTCTCAGGCAGGGGACAGCAAGGCTGCCAAGGCCAGGGCCAACCTTCACCAGCTCCCAGCCTTGGGGGACAGGAGGCAAATGGGAGCAAACAAACACAACAGAATGAGGAGGGTGTAACCCTACAAGTGTGCAACAGTAGTAACACCGATGGGCACATTCTGCCCATGAGTTAGTCACCAGAGATATAATATGTAATTAATGAGCTATTAATTTAACCAGAATAACTCCATTTGTGAATTATTCTGCATTTTAAGCATATTGGGTTATACTCTCAGCAGAGCTGAGGTGTTTGCCATCACACAGCTTGCTGCTGTGCTGTACGGGTGGCAGTCACCACAGCGCAGCCGCTCACACTGCGAGTCCATGGCTCGGCCCCATTGGCTCCTCTGCCCGAGCCTCCCTCCTCCCAGCCGCGCTGTTTGCATCCTCCGAGTGCCAAGGGTGAGGGGCACCAGCACAGCCAGTGGTCACAGCATCTCTGCAGTCTCACCGTGTTTTGTTGTGCGTCTCTGTGTACCAACATGCACTCCTGATGTGGAGGGAAGAGCACAGCACACACTGGATGAGGAAAAGCTTCAAGGTAAATGCCAGGTACTAAAAAGAAGGAAAGGATGTACTGGCCTTGATACCCACGTAGTTGCACATTCCCTGCCTCCCCATCCTCCCTCTCTGCTACCCAGTTATTCACGAAGCCTGTGGGGACTGAATGCTTGCCCACCTCTGTATCTCCCCAGATCAGGTCAAGAGTCCATTATTATGAGGGATAGGGGAGGAAACAAGAGAAACTGCATAAACCTCACTTGTTTTTAGAAAGTACTTTAAAAACTGGGGTACCACATACAACAGCACAGCTCTGCCGTCATTGCATCCATAGATTCCTTGAATACTTCAAATTACTAATAAATACTACAGATTTTGAACCGCAGATTGCTTGCATCTGATATATTCGGGGTTATAATATACCAATGTCATTGTTTAGACAGTTATTCTATCACCCAGCATCTCCTCCCCACCCAGAGAGGGGAATTGGAAAAAGGAAAAGAGATCCATGGGTTGAAATAGAAAAAGATTTAATAAAATAATAACAATAAAAAACCTAGTATTAACAGCAATATTAACATAAAGTACACAGAGTTATACTCAGTCAATAGAGTGGTCACAATGAGCAGAGGCATATGCTTTGGGAGTGGAATGACAGGTGAGACCATCCAGAGGTTACAACCATCAAGGAAATAGAGCCACTGCCAAGCAAACTCCCTAATTTATAGTGAGCATGACATTTATGGTATGGATTTAATTTTGTTGGCCAGCTTGGATCCACTGCCTTGCTTTCTGCTCCCCCCAGCTTCTGCACCCAGCTAACTCAAAACTGCTAAAGACCTGATCAACACATACCAGTGCTGGCCGAAAACTAAAACAAAGAGTCTTACCAACTTAAAACTGATTCTATGATTCCGTCCCAGTGAAACCAGGGCAGTCAGTCAGCCACACTGGCCATGGGAACAGACATCTCTTTAGACATTGGTTTCTAGCCCCATTCTGTACAGGTCGAGCAAGGTGCTGTGGGCACCTCACCAGGGCTGCTGGCCACACTTCAATTTTCCTAGATAAGCCTGTTAAACTGAAGACATCTGTGGCAATACAGCCATCCCAGACAAATAGAAAAGTCAAGAGAAATGTGAATTCTCACCATGTCCTGAAAAGCGAAAATTTGTATTTTACCTGTTATTTCAATTACTATTGTTTCAAATGTTACAGCATGCTGCAATATTAACTTTCTTCCACTTATATATGTTTTACATACTATAATATGTTTTTAAGTAATTGAAAAAAGATTTTATCATATTAGAACTTCAGAATTACAGGAAGGCAATAATTCGGTATTATTGAAATAAAAAAGTTGTGAATAATTCACATACTTTAGTAATTTCCTTTCTCCACATAATTTAACCTAGAATTGGAATGAAAAGCTAAAGAGCTTTGGAATGTCAGAACTTCCCTCCAAAAGAAAATTCCAGCTTCAGTTTCATTCTGTCTCTTGACAGAAAATTCATCTTGTGCTAATGTAGAAGACAGGAAAAAATAACCAGAAATGGGATGCAGGAGGTATTTAAAAGACAAGTAAACACGGCACTTAGGGACATGGGTCAGTGGTGGATTTGGCAGTGTCAGGGTTAATGGTTGGACTCGATGATCTCGTGTCTTTTCCAAACTAAATGATTCCATGATTTACAACTGTGAGGCATTTTGGGTGCTCAATGCAATTTCAAAATGTTCATTTGTTCAACAATTAACACTGTAATGGAGCAGAGGGGTGTTGTCAGAACCCCACCATAGGAGGGGACACAGGAACTCATCAGAAATTAAATGGATGTATGAGAACCACCCCAATCACACAGACAGAGCTCCAGCATGGGTAGCCCTGGGCGGAATAGGAGCTGCACCCTGTTTAAACCCAGCCCCATGAATCAGCAGGGCCTTGCTGCCAGCCCAAGCCCGCAGGCTCCAGCTCTCCTGACCTCTGGCACCCACAAAACTGAGTCCTGGGGTTGAGCTCCTGAATGTTACTTGGGGTTCTTGTCCAAAATTAATTTGCCTTAGTACATTAATGCATGTGTTGTTATGAGTCAGCTTGAAGAAATGTTACGTATTTGCACATATTTTTCCTTGGCATAAAAAGTTCCACTTGTTAGTTACTCTGCTTTGCCTGCCCTGCTAAAATATTTTGCAGCTAAAATGCCTTTTACTCAAGCCTTTGCAATAGTCATTAATGAGGACCTTCTCACATCAGGTGGTTTTATTTTGGTGTTAAAAACCCCAAACATTGCAGTGGGAGAACAATTTCTGCAGCACAAGACAAAGCAGGAGCCTTTGCATTGTACTTTTCCTACAAAGAAAAAAAAAATTAAAAAAATGTTCAATGTCCCTTCTGCACTCTGCATCCCTTTGCTGAAGCACTCCGTTATCTCACGGCTATACATTTCCCTGCCACAGACACCACCTCCATCAAGATTTGAAGGGTGATGATCCACCTTGCAAAGCCCAGCTATGGAAAGCTGTGCTGCACACTTAGTTGCCTTTCTCACATCCTCAGAATTACATTGATTGTCCAGGAAAAAAATAAAAAAGAAAAAAAAAGTAAAGAGGTTATAAAGCTTTATACAAAATGAATCACCTTCACTGAGGGATTTTACATTATATTACCCAGGAGTCAGAAGTAAAACTGAGAAATTCCTTCTGTCCTGTTATGCGTTGCAAGGGAATCGATCCTCTCCAGGAACAGGCCAAAAAAGCTCCAGCTTTACCAGGACTGGGACAAATGAGATCCCACCCTAGCAGGTCCCAAGGAAAGAGCTGCACCAGCTGCCACCCCCTCATTTACTGAGACATTTTAGATTCCTCATTTTATTATATTTTTTTTTCTGCCTTTATCAATAAAAGAGACAGATCTAGAAGCAAGGCACATATCCAGGAACACCCACGACGGGTTAAGCTCAGCAGCAAAACCAACAAGCTGTAAAGCCAATGCGTTAATGACCTAATGCATTACAAAGCTTGCTGTGTAATAATGCTGTGTATAAATAACAGACTGCAAAGATCATTAAAGCCAATCAAAAGTATAGATTAGCCCATAAAATCTCTTTAATGACTCCAATCTTCTGATACATGGAAAGAGCAGCCCCTGTCAGCAAGCGGATGCAGGCACTTGGCAGCAACACTGGGGTTTCAGCATCTCCACCTTAGAGGTTTGCTTCCACACTTAATGCTGTCAGTGCAATTTTTCACAGGGTAGTTCTCCATAAGGAGAGCTGTAGCTGCTGATCATGGCCATACTTCTGTCATAGGCACCCAAAAAGGCCAGATCCAGCACAACCGCTCTACCATTCCCACTCTGGGACTCCACCAGCACAGCCTGGCACCACCATGGGGGCTTTCACTACCCCTCCTGGGGTGTTTATACGGTGGTTATGGACACAGCTCTCTCCAGCATTGCCAAGTCGTTTGGATGCAGAAGCAAAGTTCTCATGATAAAGCATCCCTTCAGCAAAAATCTTGACCAGATGGAGGGAAAAGCAGCTGCTTCTCATGTTCTCCACAACATCGAGCCCAAGGACCCTGCATTCTTCAAAAGCTATTCCTGCTTCACCAACAGAGATCACATATGCTCCCTTTCTGCTTTTCATAGAAGTGCTTCACACCCATCTACCATATCTGACATTTCCATTTACAGCATTTCCTAATTAAATTCTATTTGCTTAAGTTTACCCACAAAAAACATAATTACATTTTTGCTTTAACTAGGCACGTTTACCATGCCAACATGGCATTATGCATGCAAGAAAGCTAGAGGGAAGAGCAGAGGAGGAATAACTTGCCTCCATCGGTATTTTGCAAATCACCTCCTACATCCACAAAGCCTGCTAATATTAAGAAAGGCCCTGCTGAAGGACAGCCACCAAATTCTGATCTGAAGGGCTATGTCTGCAGTCCAACTTCCCGTTTCCCACAGCAGAGCAATCCCTAGAGCCCAGCAAACGACATTCTGTGCTCACATAATCTCCAGACGAAGAGCAGAGTCAACTTGTCCACCACCTTTTAAAACAGATGCACTAGCACGGAGGCTAAAATGAGACTCTTCCAGGAAAGATTTCATGTTTTAACTTGCAGAAGATGAGACAATTTGAGTCATGTTGTATATGTTAATAAAAGCAATTCCTTAAGTTGCCACTTAGTATAAGAAGTGTCTGGTACAGCAAGTAAATTCAGCAATTAATATTAGCCATAACCATACTGCAACCATTTTTCTTAAAGAGTTGGGGTTTTTTTTAAAGAATCACAACTTGTGCTGAAAGCACATTTACATTTTATTACCCCTAAATGCTTAACTACCATAACTAATGCTTGATTAATAAATAGCTATCTACTGCTGCTACTTTAAACCTCGCAATTTATATGCAATTTTCTCTTGCCATTGAGTATTGCTCCTTCTTCAGCAGTAACATAGGAAGAAAGGATCAAAATAAGGAAAATAAGTTTAATTCATGTTTATTGTTCCAGCCAAGCTCATTAAGTGCTGGGTAAAGCTATAAAGTTTATAGGTCTTTCTTAAAAGTGAAACTAGGGGACAAAAATCTTAGTGTGTTCATTTGCAAATCTCTGCTGGACACATCCATTTCAGAGAACTTTATCAAGGCAGCAGAAAATTCCTTATGCTATTGGGGTATCCTGATCCCAATGACAGAGGGGCCTTAGGGGGTTGATTTTTTGTTGGAGTTTGGTTTTTTGGGGGGCTTGGATTTGGTTTGGTTGTTTGGGGTTTTTGGGGTGGTTGGGTTTGTTGGGGTTTTTGGTATGTTTGGTTGGGGTTTTTTGTTTGGTTGGGGTTTTTTAAACACTTAGACACTATTTTTCCTTTTAAAAAGTTATTTATGTGTTGAACATGACAGTAATTCACCGTGTTTGTAGCTATTGAAACATGAAGGCTTTTGGACTAATTTGAATTAAAATGAAACATTGTGGATAGCATTTGTTTGCTCCCAGGTCTTCAGGAAAGAAAAAAAAAAGGAAAAAAAAAAAAGAAAAATGGCAAAAAAAATATGAATTGGACTTCAAAGCTGTTAAAACCAGACTCTGGCTAGAGGCCTTACAGTGTGTGGGGGGGGCTGCTCTTTCAAATGCAAATATCCAAGACATTTAACCGTGGATGAAGCAGACCTTGAGTGCTTTCTATTGCTTCAAACCCTCTCTCCCCAAATCCCATTTCCTAAATGCTTGTGCCTTTCAGGTGACAACTGACCCTTGCAGCCTCAGCTTGCTTTCCTTGGAGATAAGTGATGCTCAGCCTGGGAGCTGCAGCACCACTCCGGAGTGCCAGCCCCGTCTGCTCCTCACCTCCACATCTGTGGTGGTCCACAAAGCCCAAGCAGGAAAAGCATCTTCCCTGGCCCTCATCCTGTGCATTATACAAGATGTCACGTTACTAAATGCAGCTTCCAATTAAAATCATGTCAATGCAGCTACATTGCTGGGACTGATAACACGACGGTAAGAGGCAGAATAAGAAATGTTCCAGCTTGGCTGTTTTTAAAGGAAAAGAGCACAGCCAAAGGAAATCTCCAAGTGCAGCCAAAAGGAGGAAAGCAGAACTGACAGCTAGGAATCAACTCTTGTTCTGTTTTTTTTCCAAGACGTCAGCAAAGGTTACAACCTGCTGCATGGCAGCTGTGGACACAGCTGTCATTTTGGATTGTATTTTGTAATATCTTGCTTGTGAATTAGCCAGACTTCAAAATTGATTAGGAACAGGCTTTTCTTCTGCAAATGCTTATAACAAGTGCATTCTCACAAGTCATGCAGCCTTATAACCCTTTGGCTAGCTCTAGAGATACATTAAAAAAAAAATCCACCCCCATGATCACAGCCTTTTCATCTTGGCAGGTCCTACCCAAGTGCTCAGTAGTCTGAATTTTCCACTGCTATCAATAACGTTAACAACAAATACGGGGTAATTTTTCAGAATCCCTTTCAAGAACTTACTTGTATGAAATATTAACAGGAAAAATGTTGTGAAGTACTAACAAATTTGTCTCTCTCCAGCCTCTAACAGAGATGAAGAGTCGTACAGCACATTTTCAAGTTCTCTTCCAGTCCCACAGCTCTTGGGACCGTTGGGTGGTGAAAGCATCCTGCGAGACAGCAGCCCCATCACATCACACCCACCCGCTGCAGGCCCTGAGATGACCAGCACAGTCACAGACACTCTCCAGCCCAATATCCAGGGATATCCCAGCTTTGTGTTTAAGCAGTCAGGTTGATAAATGTATTCAGCTGCCTAAAGATGCAGAAAAGCACCCAGGGAGAGCTGCTGAAATTCTTTTAGTGAGTAACTCTAAATTACTCTCTTGTCTGCATGCATAAGCCCCCTGTGAATCCTGTGCATTGGGCAGCAGAACTGTTCTGAAATCAAGCAAGGAAAGAACATTTCTGTCCATGCAAGGTGTTACTTTGCTGCTGCAGGGCACCTTTCTTCAAGGTTAAAAAAGCAGCCAGCAGCTCCAGATGCAGGCAATGCACCGTCAGTCATCAGCGTGCAATAATAGAGACCATCCATTTTCCAGAGACAAGAGCACAAAGCTAAGGTGTCTGCACATTTAATTGAGATTATGGTGGGAATTAATTATAAGATTAACAATCCCCTAAAGTGATATGACAAAGCACTACCCATAACCACAGTACAGGTTTGCTAGGACTATGAGGTCACAAAGAAGTGCTTTTGAAGTACATGTGAATGAAAAGAAAATGACACGTGGCGCTCCTGCAATGAGACGGTCATCAAGTATGTTTGTATGGACCAAAAGCTTATTTTCAGTTCTGAAATAGAAGAGATACTTCAAAATGTGTCAGAAAAAAACCCAAAAGGAGATGAATTGCAGGCAGGCAGGACCAAGGGAGGGGAAGGACTCATCAAATGCACGAAGAGCTAATCCTACAGCAGCAGCAACAGAAGCATGTAAAATTAACAAGCCAAATTGCTCATTGTGTAGGTTGCCTGCTGTAATTAATCTTGAGTTATTGTACTGCAAAATTTGAGGGGATAAAAAGGTCTTCTGTATACCCTGCTCCTAGGATTCTTTGTCTAAAAGAACCATATTTTAATCTATTTGCCAAATGTTTTCAATACAGTCCTTTAATACAACATTGCATTGAGAATTTCAGCCTTAAAGGAAGGTTTGGTTCATTATTTCTATTGTTCAGTTCTTCATCTCTGACGCCTACAGAGAAGAAACACCACGGCAAGGGAAGATAGCCCTTCCCTGTGAAGTGTTAATAAACTTTTAATAATAAAATGTATCTCCAGGCATCAAATCTTGCCCCCACTGAGAACACTGGAGTTTTACCATTAACTTCAATGGAACCAAGACATAGCCCCCAGCTATATATTTCGTATAAATTACACTGCTATTAGACTTGACTCCCAGCAGAAATTACATTCATACAAGCTCCAATCCAATACTCATGACCTCCAAGACCCTTTTAAATACGTTCTTCTTGCTTCCACTCACATGCACAGAAGTTTTTCTCTTTAAGTACTATAGCAATTAAGACAAATTATTGAGATTAATTTTGCTTCTCTTAGCCTTACATCACAACTTGCATAGAGCAGACCTATTTTAAAAGGGGATCTTCAATCTTTCCAAACTTCGCACCTCCACACACGGGCCTTGGTGCAGTAAGATGCATGGACACATGAGCCCAGCGCCAGATGCAGCTTGGAGCCTCCCTTCTTGGAAGCAGCTGAGCACATCATCAACTGGCTTGATATCAGGTGGAGTTAGCTCCTGCTTCAAGAGAAGCACTAAAAAGGATGCTTTGTGTGCAGCGCTGAAGGGCATAATAAATCATACTTGAGTTCTGCCTACATGCCAGGAAGACTACATTTTTTCTCCCCAAACTGATGCCTTGGCTGCAACCCACTGACAGGCAGTGTGGAGAAGCCAGAGCTCCAGCAAACATCGGTTTTGAGGCCACCTGTAAATCAGTGCAAACTTCTGCATCCCACAGACTGCACCAGTTCAGCCATACTGACTGCAGCAGCCAGGACTTGTCCAAGGCAATGGCCACCTACACTGCCTTCTGTCTGAGCCACCGTCCAACACACCTCAACCTTAGAAACTTGGCAGCTCTGCTAAAACCAACCAAGCACAGGTTTCAGAAGACCAAGGAGTATGTTTAGCCTCTCCTGACTGAGCTTCAAAGCTGAAAGACATTTTTTAATGTTTTTAATTGGATGGAGTGATAGGTCTCTCCAACAGAGGAAGACAAGAATCATGACCAGGATCTCCCACCATCTCTCTGACGCTACCTGGTGAGGTACCAACCTGTCCACCTCATGGTAGGGAGCAAGCAGTTTTGGGCAAGGTATTTTTTAAATGTAAATGTTTTCCTCATGAATTGTCACTTGTGGGTGAATCCTAGCCCCATGGAAAGCATCATTATCTCTTTTTGGCATAACCCAAAACCTCCGGTCTGTTATTCTGAGTTTATATCCAACTCATGCTAAGAAGATTATATCTGGAAAAGAATGAAAATCAGTTACCCAGCAAAGAAGAATTCAGCTCTTTGCGTATGAAATTAAGCTTTATTTTGCATTTCTAAACCCCACTTCCCTCAACCTCCATTATCCCGAAGTCAGTCGAGACTACATTCCAGATACCCCCAATGCTGAATGGTCATTCACCAAGAAACCCAGGGAAAGGACGGAGTCAGGCAGTGAATCTATACTGCAGGATGATGGAGTTATCCAAAGCAGCTTAAAAAAAGATACCAAGTGCTAAAAACAGTAAATTAATCTATGTTAGGCTTCCTGCTCTACCAGCTAGACAGGTCATTTGCAACTGTTGTGAGTCTCTTTACACTACACTGCAGACAGCAGTAGAGACATTTTTACAACTCATCTTGTAAAGCAGTGTGTTCTAATTATTATTTGCTTTGTCCTCTGTTTAAGGCTTTACCCATTTAGCGGTAGAAAATCAAAAGGATATACACAATAGTTAGTATTTTGTCTTCATTGCTATTAAATTGTTTCTCCGGCTTATGTCAGTGTGTAAGTAATTGTGCCAACATGCAAGTATTTATGTGCTTAACTAAAAAGAACATTAAAACAAACAAACAAACAAACAAAAAAACCCACTAGTTGTTTAGATGCCAGCTAGAGACATTGTGGTCTGCAAATATTTTCCTGCTATTTAGAAGCAAAGGGGCATCTTATTTCTTCCGTTTTTCAGATAGCCTACCCCTCTCCCCAATTCCCTGCATTCCCACAGTCCCTTGGTGCTATGACTTTTGGCACCTTGGGGCTTTTCTGTCATTCAGCAAATTTGCCTTTATCCTGTGTCACAGGCCGGGTTATGCTACTGTGCATGCACACAAACTGCAGAGGGATGGAGATGATCACAGCAGCCTTTTCCTCCCTCGGCCCCTTGACTCTTGCAGTTGCAACGTTGGCATTCGGGCGCTGGCTGGGACCTGCAAATGAGCAGGACATCTCCTTCGCTGTCACAACGCCTGGGGATGTGCACAGCAAACAAGGAAACAAATCTGCTCGGGAAGTTTCTTCCCTGCACAGTGCAAAGACATCAACTGGGGCAACCTGCAGACTCAAACAAAAGCCGAATCCTGGTTTCCCCTGAGGCCGCTTTGCTCTCTCATGCGGGACAAACCTTTTTGTGTAATGTGCCCCTGGGGGCTGCGATGATGGGTTAGCCAATTACACAGAGAGAAGAGGAATTTGATGAATGGATCATTTTTGGTGCACTCTGCACTTTTGACTCATAAATTCCACAGAAAACAAGGTAAATGGAGCATAACTTATTAATGAACAGAGCCCTAAATATCAAATGATCTGCTGTGAATCATCAGCTGGAATAGTAGAGCCTTCACACCATGCTAGTTATAGCGTGCTGCAGCGGTTCAGGGATGGACAAACTCCACAGCCTGGTGGTAAGTCTTACAAGATCATCAAGGAAATAACGTCCTGCTTTATTTAAAGTACGGTACAGCCAGGACCCTGCCAGACCTTCAAACTGTGACCTTCGGAGAGGGTGATCCTGCAAGCTCCACCTTGCATTACAAGCCTGAAAGCACCATTAGTCCCATGATGAATCATGAGCCTTGCGAGAGGCACATGAACCCTAAATCTCACCAGGAAGCTGGGGGAAATTCAGACAGCTCTGAAGAGGGACTCCAATGAAGTCCCTGTACAGCAAGGTAAACTTGGGAGATGGAGCTTTTCATACCGCATCACTTCTGCCCCTTCACCAGTGGGTACAAATGGACAATCCTACCAGGGTTGCAAGTCTACTGAGATCCTGATTAAGTCCAAAGCACCACATTGATTATTCTGTGAGAGCACCTCAAGGCAAGATAAAGAACATAAAGGACCTTCATTTTCCAACTTTCTAAAGGCTGTATTTTTTAAATAGTTGAGAAAACATGAAAGAAAGAAGGAAAGGAAAAAAAAACCAAAACCCAAGGAAAAACCAGATACTTCTGCTCCAATTATCCCTATCACCACAAGAATCACACATACAGAGAGACTGGCTGTGGACTGGTCATGATGAAGTACCTGATCTGGGCATTTTTGTCAGCACTGTTCTGGTTTGAAGCAACTACCTTGTTTCTAATCTGCTTCTCTCACAGCACAGTCTATTTGCATCTCCCGATCTTCTGGAGTCCTCTTTTCTGTTGTTTTCCAATTTTCTTTCTTGCCTAATCTTTTCTTCAGTGCTTTCAAGATTTTGGCTACAACTCTGTTCCTGGTATGGAGCACCAGTTCTCTGTATGCTGTGGAAATATCACTAAAGAAAGTTTTTCTTGCACCTGTACTGACAGAATTAATAATAATAAAGAGTGGCCACTTCCCTTCTAAACACCGTTTCTTCCTGTATGTATATGTCATCTTTCAACTGCCGTCCCTCTAAATAGGCTTGAAGTGAGTTTCTCCTGAAAATGCATCTTTTCATGCAGCAATATCCTATCTGTATTCTCCTTTCTTTCCTACCCTTGTACACATCATCTTGTTCAAGTAAAATGTCTGCCAAAATTTCAACCAGCAGATAGCAATTAGAACATAAAAGCAAAATAAACTACCACTGCTTGGTGCTGTGCCATAGGCAGGGGAGTCAACAGAAAGTTATTCTAGCTGAAATTGATATTTAAAATATATTTTTATAAGACCATTTTCGCTGAAGGCTGTGAGAACACCCTCTTATTGACCACCCCTAAGGCTTACAGCTGCAGGTAGAGCACTTTCCAGAGACTACTAAGTAAAGCAAAAATAACTAGACAGATTACTGCAATCTGACTGAAAAAGCAGTAAACTGAAAAAAAAAATTAAAAAACTGAAGTCAACAGAAAGACTAACTTTCTACCAGCAAGATGGGAACTCCTATCAAAGGGAGCTGGGAAGCATCTTGTCAACAAGGGAACAGTTACTCAGGCAAACCTGCACTACACCCTTACTGGTATAAAGGTATATTAGTAACTAATAATTAAAAATGCAAAAGACAGACCAGCGCAAGGAATTCAGAGATCAGCAGCAATTAACTTTTAAAGGAGACCCTTTACTGCCCTGTCCTGGTTTGAGCTAAACAGAACTAATTTTCTACTCAGTGATTTTACTTTTCAGCTCAGTCTCTTCTAAGTGGCTGAACTTGCTGAAACCAGCAGCATGTTTTTCCAGACAGTGTGCACTGCTACAAGTGATAATGCTGGTATGTTATGTAGACAATGACAAGGCCACTGTCTCACCATGGGTGCTGTATCCACACCTGCAGGGAGGAGCGGATCCAGAACTGACCAACGAGTTATTCCATCCCACATACGTCATACTGATCACGAGGGTCTTGACCCTTCCCTCCTGCTCTGCTCTTTTCTGCTCCTGCTATGGCCGAAGTCTGAGCAGAACCCTGCTAGTTCATCTGCCTCCAATCCTGGTCCATGTGTTCCTGAATCCAGCTCCTGCACCCTGCTCCCACTGCTGCTGGGTCTGGACTGGGACTTTTCCAGTGCCCTGCTCCGCAGAGCCTGTAGTGATGTAATTGTCATTGGGGGAGGATTTTATATTGGTTTTGTATATATTTGTACATATCAGTATATATTTCATTATTTTCCTATTTACATTATTATCCTGTAGTATTAGTATTATTGTTTCATTAAATCTGTTGGTTTTACTTTCCAACTCATAAAGTCTCTCTCCCTTATTCTCTTTTCCCTTCCCTTCTGTGTAGGAGAGAGGGGTTAACAGAGAGCATCTGTCCAGGATTTAGTGGCCAGCCCAGCCCTGAACCACGACATGCCCAACATAGCTATTTTTATACAACACTGAGTACAAGTGGATCTTCCTGGAGATACTGCCACTACTAAAAGGAAGAAGATCCTACTCATTTTACCACCTTCAAGCGAATTTTTCATAGGTGACCTGAGATAATACATGGTGTGTACTTAGCTAGCATATGACAGATAAGCAAGATTTGCTGCTACTTCCCAATAGTGATGGGCTGAAAATGTTTTCTGCTGGAGACATACATAAGCATGTCTCCTGTGGAGCAGTGCAAGGCTGAAGTTGCCCATCTACTTGAATAATGTGTACTGGTTACTTGAGTATCCCTTTCCACAGCTGTCCCTGCCTTCAGCAGCATCACCCTGACAGACAGGAAAATGGTGTTAATACATTAAATTGAACAGCGACATTACACGGGCTGCCTCTCTGAGACAAAGTGTATTAACCACTGATAAATTCCACTTCTCCTCAAGATTAGAATTAAAAAGTCACTAGCTAATACCTGCAGAAAACAAATTACACCTCTAGAGATATCCAACACCTGTGCTTTGTCCACAGATGCCATTGAGAGCCAAAGCCACGAGCAAGAAATAAGGTGGCATAAGCAGCTCTGAGTCACAGAGGGGAAGCAGAGACTCAGGGAGACAAAGTACTCTCAAACCCAGCCAAAAAACCTCTTTTCACAGGACCTATTTGCCTCAAACCCATCCCTCTTCTCATACTTCAGGGAGAAATATACTCCTTCGTTGTAAACAGGGAGACATATGAAGAAGAAAAAAAAGTCAGACAAAACCAAACCCCTTAAAAACACAACTGTTCTTATCACAAGCAATCAATTGTCCTGAAGATCTCTTTGGCGGTGCTGAATTATCAGAGACAGCACCAGGGACGATTTACCCACTCTCCTCGTGCATATTTTGGTCATTTCAGGAGTGGTCACGGGTGTCAAGACACGTCTTTCTGATTCGCTCCAAGGACTGCCTTCATTCTTCATTTGCTAGATAACATCTAAATCAGAAAAATGCAGGTTTTCATGGCAGCAGCAGCTACTACCTGGATAGATGCACTTGGTGGGAGTACTCCTAACATGGGATCATGGTGTTCCTCCCAACTTCCCTCCAACACTGTCAAAGGCTTCGCACAGCACCACTCAACACCGCTGTGCTGCTACAAAAACAGCTAATAAACTTGGGAAAAGCAAAATTATTTTTCTTCCCCTTTTTGTATTTAGAATAATGGCTTTTCAACAAGCCAAATAGGAAACCGTGTTAATGTGTTTCCATGGGCAAAGCTTGAGAGCACTGTAAATTGCCCTGCTTAATGGACTCAGGAATTCAGTTAGCCATTTGGAAATTTCAGGCCTTTAAGCGAGGCCAAATCAAATGGTTTAGTCCTCAGGAAGTGCACACACATGATTTTGCAGCTCTGTGGGTATCATTATTTATGTCTGTTGAGTTTGATGGAGCAAACACCTTTTAGAACGGAAGAGCACCCGCATCCGCCATCCCTCTGGCAGAAAGGCACCGCCAGTCCCCTCACCACAAGGGACTCTGCAGCCTTTCCACCATTCAGGGCTCCAAGAAATTTCAATCAGCACAGAAAAACTAGCAATCAAAAGTACCAGTGGGCATCCATATCTGTCTCTAAATCTATTGTAACAACCAACAGCTTGAGCTTGGTTCCTGGGGCTTGTTATTTGTTTGTTTATTTGGTTTTGGTGGTTTTTTTTAAATTTTGTTTTACTTTAAGATATTCAAAAGAAATTCAACTCATTAGACTGTTTTTCCTGCCACAGGCAGTGACTGCCCAGGAGGAAGTGAAGGAGGGACAGAGTTGGCCACACCATGGCCACAGAGCCACCACCAAGCCCAGGAGCCTGATGAGAGCAGCAGCTGTGTTGGGTTTGGGTGATGCAGCCCTTGCAAAGGAGTGGTCACTGCAGAGGGACACAGCCCTGGTCAGCCTCATCCCCTGCTCCAGGCAGTGTCTGATGGGGCTTGCACGCACGAGCCACAGGTGAATAATTCAGTCTCCTCTGGTGTTCAAGAGGAAAGCAGAGTCCAAAAGTGATGCTCATCTTTCTAATGCAATTAACTTCACCCATATATTATTATTATTTTTGGAATACAAGGGTTAAAATGAAAGCATGGGCATGGTCATTCTGGCTGGGACCGGCTGCTGGCTCAGGTGAGGATTTTCTCGGCGCTGCGCAGGTTAGGAGATAAGGGTATGAATGGGCATCTGGGGAGGCAGGGGGGGGCTGCTTCCCAGCTCCCTGCTTTATATGCTGAGACATAAAAGTAGATTTATTAATTCCACATACTACCTTTGTCAACTGGGGGCAGCTAGACACACACCAGCCCTGACTCTCAGCCCATTCCAATTGATGTCCTTTGCAATTTATGTAAAGTATAAAATATGCCAGAGAGCACAGGTTCCAGGTCTGATCACTGCTAATTTACAGAAATGCGCAAACACGTGTACACACATCCCCCTATGCCAATAAGAAAAGATATATATCCACAACTGGGATCTAAAGCAGAACTAAAACATACTGAAAATACCTCATTCTTTTCCCTCCTGTGTACTTTAACTGCTCAGAGGGATGGAGTTTTCTTTTCCCCATTCAAAACTGAAATGAGGAAAAAAAAAATAAAAATCACTTCTAGGATTAGATCCTGAAAGCCAGATTCCAGCTGGAAGCTCAGGCACCTGCGGGGCAGTATTTATAAATGAAAGCACTGACATGGCTTTAAATACAGCATCGTCAGAAACTTAATTATACAGCAGCAAGTCCCTAATTGGAAGTCACAGAGCAATATATTGGCTTTGTCATGTGATTTGACACTCTCCAAACTGCCTTCCCAGGGTTGTTTGTGTTATCTGTCTGGGGTTTGAACAGTGGTGTTTGTTTGCAGGCTGCGCTGAGATTAGCCCTATTTATCTTCACGGGCTTTGTTTCCTTGAACGCAGGCTCGATCCACAGGGATTTGTTTTGGTGCGCCGGGAAAAGCCTCAGCTCTGCTTCCTCCAGCCCAGAAGCACATTTGTGCTGGCCCAAGCAGGGTACCTTGGGCACCCAAAAAAACCCCTACCATATTCAAGCTGTCCCACCAGTGAGAGGAGCTCAGAAACACCGGCTTTGCCTCAAAACCCTTCAGTGCTGCAGCCCCTCTGAGTTTGATGCCATGGGGCTCCTCTTACCTCTCCAGGCACAGGCTAGACAAGCCATTGTCAGAGGTTGGCATGAAAAAAAAACAGACTGAAGAGAAATGGGTTAATACCTGCATTACAGGACCCAAGGAGCTCACTTCTTCCTCCCAATTACATTTTTTGTGTGCCCACACCCCATATTTCTTGTTTTTATTCTACTTCATTAAGTGTGCTCTTCAGCAGCTTCTCCCACCTTGGGGCTGCTGGATCCTGACCTGAAAGATCCTATGGCACCTCTGCAAAATCAAGGCTAAGAACAGAGGGAAACTGAGCTTTGCTTTGTTAGGATTGGATTGGACACCCAGCTTCCAATTGCCTAAATGTTACTGTTATTCGTCTGAGTCTGTCATGTTCAATGTGGTACCCATTACGTTTTGGTTTGGATGATGTCTCCTCCTTTGGTTTCTTACGCATTGCTTCACACAGCAGCCCTTGTCCTCACCCTCGTGTCCTTTAACAGTTTGGACTTTTGAAAAGACATCGTCATGCCTATATATTGCGGGAGGCTGTTACCTAAAAAAACTGGCCTAAAATTAACTGTTTGGACAGTTTTTAAAATAGCAGAAGTTAAGCAGTGGGAATTCCAGCTGGGCATGTGTGAAGCCATTGCGTAATGGTGCTGTAATGAAACCAGTCCTGTTGGGGTGAAAATAAATCATGTTTCACTTCTAGTCTGTGGGAACTCACACAGTGAGTGGGAGGTAGGATGGAGGAGAGACATGGGGGGGTGTGAGAGGGAAGTGTTTAGAGGGAAGGAAGCCTGTGTTTAGAGGAAACTTGTACCTATGATAAATCAATTTGAAAGATTAAAAGCAGTGTAGTTTCACAATCAGATATTAAATTATTTCCTGTAATTAAAAGCAAATATTCTGTAAAACTGTAGTGTTACTATTTCAAGCTTTAAAAAAAATTGCTTCTAGAGAAAAGCTCTGAAGAAATTACTTAAAGAACTACCAGTACATCCTAAATCTCCTTTGTTTTCCACATACTCGTATTTTCATTTGGCTGAACTTTTGTAGATAAAGTAATGAAACCTCCCTCTCCTCCTTGGGATGCTCTCTTGGCTGCTGAACTGCTCTGTCTTAAAATACAGACACCAGCTTGTGAGCAGGTATTTCAGCTTCCTAATCTGATAGTTTCTCTAACTTGAATGCGTATGATTTAAACAATGGTGCTCCCCTGACTTGTGTTTGCTCAAGCAGAGCGTCCTGTTGGTGTCACTGATAAATTGATACAAATATTTCAGGTCTGGTCTCTTGCATTCGAAAATAATTTAATGCATCCTTCATCTCTGCCTCAGTCACACCACACATCTCCAGGGCTTCCAAATTAATTGACAATAATGCTAATCACTGCTGTGTTATGCTTGCATCTCATCCTCTAGTTGCTTGGCCTGACGTACCTCCTGCCCGTTTCTCCCCCCACTTTCCCCTCCCATCTCCTCCCGCCCCACTCCCCCCATTGCAAAGGTGCTGTAGCATCTCTCCACTCAGGATCCGGCTGTGCCAGCTGCCCTCCCGCTATTCCCGTAATGCCTGGAGGCTGGCGTCTGCAACACCAAACTTCGAAGCAGTAGACTACAGAACTGCAATTACTTGAGCTGGAAGCTTTCAGCCCAACTGATCTGTCCTGTCGTTTAAAAAATCTCCTTGTTTCCAAACAGAGCCGGGAGAGATATAAACACGCAGCCCTTTGGCGCGGCTCCAGCCGGCGTTGCCGGCACTGTGCCGCACGCAGCATCGCAAGGGAGATTTTCCACGGCTGAAAAAAAGATAGCAATGAAATTGATATTGCATCTTAAACTGGGGGTTATGAAAAGCGGAGACAATAAATCCACTCAACTTCAGATAGCCTGAAGAAATGTGACCTTTTCCCTATTGTTTATAACTCAGCAGGCTGAAATGAGCACCCAATCCAATTACGTTATATTTTTATTTACCTAATCTACCAGCAGATGGCCCTTAAATTTTCCTAATTTTGGAGATCTGCTGCAACTGGCAGCACAACTCACATACCCTCCCATAGGGAAGGGTTTGATGACACTTGGTGATTGCCTTCCCAGGCCTCTGCTCATCAGACCCTGCCCTTGTAATTAGATACATATATTTTCTTTGTCTTTTGATTGGATTATGAGGTATTTAAGGCAGGTATCATCTTTTTGAGCTATGATTGTATAATATCTAATACAACTCAAGTCTAACCCCTTGGCTGAAGGTCCTAATCACCACAGTAATGAAAATATTTTTATTTATAAATTGAAGAGTCAGTTCTCAATTAACTGGGATAACCAAAGGATAAATACCTAAAGTAGAGCAAAAAATATGGCTCGAAAGGCATGTAATTTAAACTGAACACTATATGCTTTTATAGCTTATGTATAAAATTAAATTATTGAATGAAGCTATGCTCCTTTCCTTGTGTCAGCTCCATCACTCACATGCCCATGGAAAGGCTCAAGCTCTCAAATTCAACTGGAAACTTTTCCTTTTGTTTCCTTTTGTTTCCTTTTTTCCAGTTCTTCAGGAACATTTTTGGATGGCTCCTGTCTGGCTCCAGAGAAAACATTTGCTACAGTCAAGGCAAAGGGGGAGGTCAGGAACAGCCCTTCTGCCAGCCACAGCACCTTCCAGCAGTTTAAACAGCCCATAACGTCGTAGCCTCCACTAACAACCCACTTCCTACTCGGCCAAAAATACTAAGTACCCATAAGGAAACACGGCATCAACATTTGCTCACAAGAAGCATTTGCTGCAGAAGCAGCCGAAGTGCTGATAGAACCAGTGGCCTGCAGACAGCCCGAGGAACTGGGAATGAGCGATGCAACTGGGAAAATAACACAGCCCAGGGAAACACAGCTGAGGCTCCAAAACGCGTTGGTTCTCTCCCTATTCAGCTGGTATCAGATAGAAACAGGTGGAATTCAGGAAACGTTTATCTAAAACTAACACCTTTCAGGAAATGCAACAGCAGGGACAGACGCAGCCCCATGCCAGCCTACCTGGTCATTCAGACATCACTGCCATTTTCTGAGACACCAACATTCTGTGGGAGCATGAGGGGCTGCCTTTTGCTCCCACCTTTTCAGCTGCACTGGTGTTGGTGTCACCAGAAGCTGAAAAGATTCAGGGGAAAAAAAAAAATCTTATTTAGATGTTTATGTGCAAGTATGAAGATGAATTCCTGTCTGTTCAGGCCTAGCTAACATCAGGGGTGTAATTTCTAAGTTATTTCAGCCTTACCATTCACATCAATTAATTTATATTGCTGTAGCCGCTACAGAGAGATTCACAAAGCAAATAAGTCAGTGTCTATAGAAATGTAATATCCACCCTGCCGTGACTGAGGAGTGCAGCTGAACTACGGTGGAGAGATGGGTACACCACTAACATCACAAAATTAGAATGCTGTGCAGGAGTCGCTGGGTATTTTCATAGCTGTGGGGTCACCTCCTGGGTACTGACTTCCCAAGGTGGTGGGGTAAAGAAGTGCCCTTTCTGCACTAATTCTTTAAATCTCCTTCCATCTTCAGGAACAAGCCCCAGAAGCCTTTAAGCAACTTTAGGAGCTCATTTATTGCAAAAAAATCTGTACTGTAGCAGAGCCATGAGGTACCAAAGGAGCTGACTATTCTCATCTTTCAGTGCTCTGACAAGCTTCATCTCATCTCCGCATAAAAGGATTCCCTACATATCCAAGTGCCTTGTTCTAGACAGCTTTCCTCTACCTGCAACAGCCCAAAGCAGGGGTTTAATCTTCCCTTACATCTTGACAGACTGGAGTGGAACAGGTAATCCTCTGGATGTCAGGCCACCTCCCCACAGATGCGCCGAGACCTTTCCCATCCCATGAGAGGTTCAGGTGCCCTTTAACCTCCCGGGACAACCACAAACTGTTGTGAGCCCAGCCTGGCTGTGACAGCCACTGACATGGGACACGGTCACCCCTGCCTGGCATCTCCAGGGGTTGCTGAGCTGCTCTGCAGAGGAGCAAGTACATCTTTTTTCCCACCTCTCCTCTGCCCAACAGAGCCTGATTGAAATCAAGCACCCCTACAAGAAAAATACACAGACTTCGATCAATCTGTATTTGCATAAACCTGTGTTTTTGCTAACCACAAAATGTAATATAAATTACTCGGAGACATTTTGCTGTTTTCCTTGCCTTTTAGCAGAGAAAAATACGATTTACATTCTGTTTGCAGGCAAATCAAGTAAAATGCTTAATTATAAATAGTACTTGTAAATATAATCCTTTCAGCTGGAATATTTGTATAGTGGAAATGAGAGAGACCTTAATAATTATTTCAGTTACAAAACTTATTTAGACCTGTTTCTCATTCTGGCTCAGGCCCCGTGCAAAGCTCCAGTGTAAATTTGCACTTACTGGATGGGACCATGAAAGACCCAGCAACAAACCCTCAGTAGGTGCAAGGCATCCAGACTTCACCAGCCACAGTGATGCTGTGACAACTCACACCAGCTGAAGATCCATCCCCAAATAGATAAGTGGTCCCTAGCAAAAATGAAAATTAGGCCCACTATTTTTATTTATGGGGAACTGAAATACGCACTTTCTAAAGCCAAGTCTGCATGTGGCAGATGAAATATTTGTGTAACTTGCCATCAAGGTTATGGAAAGGTGGAGGAGAATATAAGTCAATGTTGATAGGATTTTTTTCCACAGATATATTTACTAGGATAGATCATCTTCTACAGGTAATAGGGCACAAGATACTATTTTTATGCTTATTCTAATTGCTTAGGCATCATAAGGTGTTACCAAGTTAGAAAGCACTAACTCTGACCAATCAAGCTGTAGCCTTGAAACCACCAAAAACTGCTAGATGATACAGAGCTGGAACTAGTAATTAAGGATGATGTTTAAGAGGCAAGAAGACTCCATGATAACAAGCTGAAAACACTTCAATCAGGCGAGGTTTTTTTTACTACACCTACTGTGCCAGGCCTTGGCCATACAAGGGCATTTGAAGTGCAAATGACAAAAGAGAAAATAACAAAAGCATTGTTTTGTACAGCTAGCTCTTTTTTAAAGATAGCTTTTGAGGTCTGATCTGGTTTTGAGAGTTCATTCCTCCTCTTTGCTCTTTGGGTGATGTCCTCTGTTTGCCATCACAACTCGATGTATCATAATGAATGCAATATCATACACAGAATTATTCCAACATCAGGCTGAGAATAAATAGAAGTGGCATTTGCATGAAGTCTCTTTAAAAAATAAGAGACTCTTACTTTTATGACAATATCCCTTGTCATCTATAGCAAATAAGAAACATGCTTAAATAATAACAAAAAGAAAATTCTGAGTAAAAGCCGAACTGAATCTTCACAGAGCATTACAGGCTCCAGACAGGAGCTGCGGGAGAGCCCAACTGCCTTGACTCGCACATGCGAACAAACTTCACCTGAGCAAGTAATTACTGTGAGGTTTCACCTGGGTCTTCAAAGTATGGCATGAAAATTCACAAAAGATGGCTGAACAGAAATTGCAGAAAGATTTTTATTTATTTATTTCTTTTTAAAGCCTGATAATTTAACCAGGTTCAATGTTAATTTCAATTTCTTTCCAGGGAGGCTCAAGCACTCCTGAAAATCCTGCTAGTCAAATATCTTCACCTAGGAGTACACAGATACTTCAGAAGTTCAAACCTTCATCCTTCTCCCTAATAAAAACCATTAGTGGTGGAAGGCAGACCAAGAGGAGAAGCATCTCAGGCTGTAACTAGGTAATCTACATGGCCTGGAATTACAGAGAGGTTTGTAACATCCTGCAACAAGTGCTGTGCTAACCTTACCAAGTCCATATGTCAGGGAGCAGCAAGTCCCTGAAAGGTCCTCTCTTTGAAATGCCAGAGCTCTATATGGCTTAACCATGAGTAGAAGGATTGACCCGACCACAAGCAATGCCTTGGGAGCCTCTTCTTTCGTTTTAAGGGGTGATATTTTAGACTCTTAACTAAAGACTTGAGGTGCATAGATGTTTGCACCGTGCTAAAGCTGTGCTAAAGCTATGCCATACTAAACAGCATACAAAGGAGTATTAAAGACGCACTCAATCAGAGATACCTCATGACTTCACAAGATCTAAGGCAACATAAACCAATGAAGCAAAAATGTACCCAACATCCACAGCAACGCACATTAACTCAGGGTCAGCTTCAGGTTCAGATGCACCAACATCACACTCTAGACAACAAGGGTTTTGTCCTGAAAAGCAGACAGCAACACCTGTGATGCAGATTTTTCCCCCCAGCCCTTGGTTGAGGAATACACTGTTGTAAAGCCAAGTGCCAAAGGGAACTTGTCTCATGAAGGACAAGAGATGTCAGGGCTTGGGAGCTTTGCCGAAGCAGGACCTAGTAAGTGTCATCTTGTACAGGCTTTAAACACCTCATAAAAGCACCCAGAAGCTTCAGATACACATTTCTGCTTTAGAAAACAGAAGACACAGGAGACAAATAGCCAGATGAGGACAGTAAAGGTAAACAAGCAGAGAAACATTTTGATTTGTAAGCAGCTGATTTGTAAGTTAGGAAAATAATCTACTACACAGTGATTACACAGTTGGTTAACTTTGGAGAGAAACTTTGTCTTTTTATTAAGAAAAAGGAATGCAATTATAAATTTGGCATAAAATAATTTATCCCATACTTGGTATTTCTTTCTCTTTGCCAGTTTAATACCCTAAAATTATTTATCTCTATGTTTGTTTTAGAAGGACATCTTTTTGTGCCTTCAAGCCACTTAATTCATTAGTTCTCTGGAGTTCATGTCCTATTTCATTATGTTTTAATCTTTACAGTTGTTAATTTGCATTTCATTTCCTGTTGTAGCAAAAAAAAATACTAACAAAAAAGTTATTGTAAATATTAATACAAGTCAACTGATAATCATCCAAGAAAGCATTTTGCAGCAACAACAATTACCTATGTCTAAGGCAGAAAATAGCAATTGAAGTAGTTACAGAGAAGAAACACTTTAAGCTGAGGGCACAGCAACTTTTCAGAAATGCAGCGTGGGCTGGCAAGTAGCAATACTTCTAATTAACAGGGACTTACTTAAAAGAGAAACTGCCTGGAGAAAGAGCAAGACCTGTTTGTTAACCACGTGTCTAAAGTCCATCAAAATTTATCCTCTCCACAGCCTCTGTTAAGTGCAAGCAACCACTTTACCCATACCAACCATAACACTGACCTACAGAAACTTTGAAAACAATAAACCAACCAAAAAAACTATACCTAAAGAACCAACAGACCAGGCAGATCCCTCTTCCACACACCAGCTTTGCCACCAGATCCCTGGTCATTATCCTTGTTAGATAAATTAAAGGCAGGCATATAAATGCAGGTTAGTTGTAATAGAAGAAAGCACTTATTGACTCAAAAGGTGTGAGCAGAGAGCCCCAGCTTTGCCCGGCTCCTTCACTAACCTGCAGGCACACAATGTGCTGTGGAGAAGTCGAGGCCTGCAGGAGCTGCTCATTAAAAAACCTCCACAAACGAGACACGGGAAGCTTGAGGACTGGTGTTTGAACTTGCCTCTTTGCAACTCTGATTGTTGGCCTCTAAGTCCCCATTTTATCCACAGAGAACCCCATAAACCGTATTTCCTGGCTTGCTTATTATTCTGTGTCCTCAGCGCACAGCTATGTTATCAGCAAGGAGACAGTCACCATGGAGCTGGGTTTTGAGCAGAGCCTGTAAAAGCCTGGTCCAGACACTAAGCTTCCTGGTGTTTGCAAGAGGATCGCCGCTAATTCCTCACACTTGTTGTGCTTGTGTAAAAGCTCCAGCAACTTGTACCAAACCGCCCATCTAAAGCCACTTCTCTGAGCAGCTACAGCTCCTCTCCATCTATCAAGCAACTGCTCTCCTTGACGTGCTGCTTGCATTACATGGGCTTAACACTCATAAAGAAAATAAATTAGACTCTTGCTTGTTTTCCTCTCCAGCTCCTCAGCCTTTCTGTGCTTCCACACCTGTTTTCGTAGGGACCAGGCCCCCACCACCCACACAGACCTGGAGGACTCATTTGCAACAGCTGCCTAAAGGAGCTGTCATTAGGACAAAATGCCCTAACTTAATTTCTGAAGGCCTTACAGGATTGATCCTTCCTATAAAAAATTAAGAGCTTCAAGCTGGAAAATGGAGCCTTCTTTGATGAGAGAGCTGAGATAATTTACTTAAATCATTAACTTAGAGAAGCCTTAGAGCTGACCTTTTAGATAAGCACAATCCTCACGGAGCTCCCTCTTGCAGGAACAGGAATCCATTTCACAGGGTTTTTGACATTAAAGTAATTTGTGAATTTTTTCCCCCCAAGTCTGGGAGGAAGAGAGAGGATGGAGGTGGGAACAAGTCCTGCTGCCCTGCAAACACATGGAGAATCACAGAATCACAGAACGTTAG
>NW_010207894.1:0-9702 GCF_000695765.1 Mesitornis unicolor
GGACCCGGCCCTTGGCCTTGGTGAAGCTCATACAAGCTCATCAAACTCCTCAAGTGGTTTAAAATAAACTAAAAATTGCAGTTTGTTTTCTCTTGTGACAGTCAGCTGTCAATTCTTCCCATAGGAGTGAAGGAGTGTCATCAGACCACTATTTTTAGGATAATCGCTGCCATTCTGCACCTGGGGAATTTGGACATCCATGCAGAACGGGATGGCGATGCCAGTTACATATCGGTAGGTCACCAGCAAGACTGGGCAAGCGGGGAGCTTTGTATGCTCATAAATTGTGCTGCATTGGATGTGTTGGGCTTTGCAGCAGTTTTATTAATTTTTTTTTTTTATTTTGAAAACACATCATCTTTTCCTGTGTGCTTTGTTTTTCCTGGAAGATAGGGCCAGAAAAGTGCCTTATTTCTCCTCTGTAGCCACAGCCCATAAGCGAGGTGATTTCAATACTCAAAGCAGCACTGCACAGTTAATTAGCAAGAATAAATAAGACTAAAGATGCCTTAGTGGTGTTTTTTCTGTTTCTGTGTTTGTTGAAGGGGGAAAAACAGTGATTATATAGAAAATGTTGTCCTGTCAGTTATCATTGCATCCCAGCCTAGGTCATTTGTTCCTAATTAAAGTGTTAAAGTGGGTTCTGCACACACTTTTAGTGATACCCACGAGATAATGTGGTGTGTGAGTAGATGGATGCTGGGGGTAGTTTGCTTGATAGTTGGCAACATGGGTATACAGAAGTGATCTGCTCCAAAAATATTGGCTCTGTAATGGAGTTTGTGTCGTTTAATTACCTTCAGATGTAATTGCATGGTATTAAATCAATCCTGTTATGACTTTGAATCAAAAAGGTGTCGGAGCAAAAAAGCGTCCTAGAGGTATTTTAAAATACATTTTCCTCTCCGTCCCCAAACCCATCCCGCTTCTGTACGTGCACATATCTAACTGGAAACAGTTTATTTCCTTTAGGTATGTATTTTTACACCGAGGAAAGGGAAATTGATTTCTCATTGTCCAAAAAGCAGCGTAACAGGGACTCACAACTGCCTTGTCTTAGTTTGAAGGAGGGGGGAATACAACGTAGTAGAGGAAATGAAGTTCCCCTTTCACGTTATTGATTATGCAAAACACGAGGCATTCTGGTAATGCACATTTTGCAGCTTTTTGTAATTAAAAACGGAGTGAATTTGTAAAAGGCCTGGTGGGGCTTAATCAAGGTTGCTCTGAAGGAGCCTTTTTGTCTGTGTCCACAAAGACTGGATGAGTGCTCATCACTTACTCCCTGTTCCCAAGAAAAAGCTGCTAATGTCTTGCCCTAATTTAGGAACCTGGTATTAGAAACTCCCAGGTTTTTTTCGGGTATCGCCAACCTGCTGATGTGCCTCTCGTTACCCGCAGAGCCAGGACGAGCACTTGATCAAGTTCTGCAGCCTGCTGGGCACGGAGCAGAGCCAGATGCAGCACTGGCTGTGCCATCGCAAGCTGGTCACCGCGGCCGAGACCTACGTGAAGGTCATGTCAGTGCAGCAAGTGGTGAATGCCAGAAACGCCCTGGCCAAGCACATCTATGCCCAGCTCTTCAGCTGGATCGTGCAGCACATCAACAAGGTCCTGCACACCACCGTGAAGCAGCATTCCTTCATCGGTGTGCTCGATATCTACGGGTAGGTGTGGTTTCTGCTTGTAAGGCCGTTAAATTAATCCTTTCTGATTCATCTTGCCCTCCTGGTAGCTCGTGCTTGACCTTGGTTTGTGGTAGGGAGTGGGGAATAATAGAAAGGGATGCAAAAAAGTGCAGTGATGCATGGCTTGCAGTTTTCATCCTCCTTTGGTTTGTGCAGTCCTGGAACAGTGCTGGCTTTTGGGATTTGCCTCCCCTGCAGTTCCCATTTGGGATTTCTGTTTAAAGCACAGAGCTTGAAGATGAGCGAGGTGTAAAGGTGCAGGTGTGGAGACCCAAAATCTGTGCTTGGTGTTGCTGTGGAATTTGAGGAAACTACTTTGCATCTTCAGCAGTGAAACCTCTGCTGCAGGGCCCTTGTGCAGTGAGGGGGTTTGGAGGATTTTGGGAATGGACAGTGAGTGGGTAAGGTGCAAAAAGCTTTGGCATAACCCAGGGCAGAGCTTGCAGCCTGCAACCTCAGGGGCAATGAGCTGCTTTTAGCTTGGACAGGGAGCCAGCTACTGTGCTGTCTGTCATCCTGGCACTTAAATGCTGATAGAAAAGGGATGTGAGAGTTGCATATGAAGAGCTTGTTTTAGTTGTGGTGCTGCAAAGAAGTAGCGGATGGAGGAGAAAGGGCTGGGTTATGTCAGTTGTGGGGTGGAGAAGGAAAAAGGTCTGCTGGGTTTGTTGTTTACCCCTTCCCACTTTCAACACCATCCCTTTTCTGTCGCTTTGGGGATTAAAGTGGGACAGCAGTGACCTGCTGTGCTCCCATAAAATACATATTGAGATGCTCAGTTGCTCCTGTTTCCAAGGACAAGGTGGGGTGGATGAGTTGTAGCTGCTTCAGGACTCAGTGCCTGACCCAGGGCAGTTGCTGTGCTTGCTCCATCCCAAATTTCGTGTAACGGCAGCCTCCTTGTAAGGTCTCTCACACCCAGGTGATCCTCAGGTTCAGAATGAAATGCCGCAGTGCTTCTGGGTCAGCTGCAGAAAGGCTCTAATGCCTACACAGGTACTGCAGTTGGATCTTGCATATAGAACCTCTCAGGGGGCTCCTACAGCTACTGATATGTGGGATGTTGATTTTTAACATCTGGACAGCAGAAAGGATGCCAGAAATCAGTGCTGTAGCATCAGCATAGCTGCTGCCCACTCATCCACATCAGCGACTGCTGCCATACGCCAAGGTTTGCAGGAAAGATCGTATTAAGTGTGCTACAACTACAGTCCTTGGTGATTTTTGGAATGGCTTTTGATGCTGAGGTTGCTCTCGTAATTTTGTCTCTCCTAGGTAGATAGCACAGGACCTGGAACTTCTTAAATCATCAGCTGGGGCTGGCACTGTCTGGCTTAAAAGACTACATGAGATGTAAAAGCTGATTTCCATCAGTGTCCCTACAATTAGAGATTTCTGCGGGCTGGAATATAATAAATGTGGAGCTTTGTGGGCAATGGCGCGTCAATGCAGAAAGCTGGATGTCTGAGTTACGAAATCAGACGCTGTCTTTCAGAAATCTGAGTGAGAGGAGACGTGAGGATAACGCTCATGAAAGATTAAGCTGGGCTGGCAAACCTGTTAGGGTGGAAGAAAAGACTCCCTTAGCGGCACATCTCCTGTGCCTCACGTCCAGCATGGACCAGCGGGTTGCTTTTACGGCACTGGTGCCACCGCAGAGTGCAGCGGGGTTTTTTTTATCATGAGGACCTGCAGATCCTATAGAAAGAAGCAGGTCTACGGGGGACAGGTGTCTGTAATGCTTGGGCATGACTCCCGTGCTGTGATCACTCCTAAAAGGGACCATAAATCCCTTTCGAAAGGAAAATTGCTGTCTAAACGCTGAGTAATTCACAATGCAGTGACGTTGCGTGCTGGCAACCTGAGTCTCTGCGGTCCTTGACAGTGGTTTGGTTCCCCAGACTCCTGATATTTGGCAGTTTTGATGCATTTTGTGAAAAACTGGATATTTTTTTTTCTAACTGTACTTCTGTTTCCTGCGGGAGAGAAATTTAAGCTGAAAAGGGAGCCTGCAAGCAGCCTTCACTGCACGTCCATGATATCCTGATGCTCCTGAAGGAGAACTGTCCCCATGGGTGGGATTTCTAGGGACAGGGTCCAAGGGGTGGATGCAGAGGCTGTGGGTTTTGTCTCCTAATTCCCTGCTGCGTCCTTAACTCTCTGTTAACAGTGAGGTGAGAAGGTGCAGCGTTAAAAACCTTTTATGTATTTATTGAAAGTGCATCATTTGCTGTAGTGGCAGTAGCACAATCCATCAGAAGAGTGGATTTATGTGGATGTTCGTGGACTCGGCAGGGTCGGCTTGTTTTTACCTCGGCTTGCCGTGTGAAGGGGAGTGTAAACACCCAGGCAGCCAGCTGTGTGCTGGACTTATTTATGAACTTTAAATATTTCAGTATAAACCCCGGTGCTGTGGCGGATTTCGGAGATGCCAGTTGCACAGCAGAACGAGAAACAGGAGAAAAGCCAAAATGCGGTATTTGCTCCCCAGTGTCTTCCCACAGGAGGTGTCCTCAAGCCAAGATGTGCTTTCCGGAGTGGTGAATGCATTTGTTTTGTTTGCACCAGGACATAGGTGCTGAAATAAATAGAAAATAAACATCCCTTGGTTTGCTTTTCCTGTATTGGTCATCTTAGCGCAGTCACTTTGTGCAGGCAGGACCTCCTGGCACACATGGAGTCGGCAACCGAAATGCTACATCAATTAGCAAATTGCATTGGCAGAGTCCCTCAGTTAGCGACTTCACCAGATTTCCCTTGGAGTTGGTGTTGTGCAGCTGCTCCGCCCCTGGCTGGCGCTCGCCGAGAGGTTCATAAATCACATCTGCTGTCTCTGGAGCAGAAAAAGCTCCCACTCTGGTATCTTTTCCTCTTGTATCTCTGCTCTCGTGGTGTTTTTCCACCTAACCCACCCTGTCTCTTCATCTCCTTTTTAATTAAATCTTTTATTGCCTCATTGCTCTGATCATGAACCCGCAGGAGTTGCTATTTCCAAGGAGGAGACCCTGATCTGCTTGGTGTGATGGCCATGTAACCAAGATCACAGATCCACAGCATGATTTGGGTGGCAAGGGACCCCAAAATCCCCCCAGTCCAACCCCTATGGGCAGGGACACCTCCACCAGCCCAGGCTGCTCCAGGCCTCGTCCAACCTGGCCTTGGGCACTGCCAGGGAGGGGGCACCCACAGCTTCTCTGGGCAACCTGGGCCAGGGCCTCAGCACCCTCTCAGGGGATAATTTCTTCCTTGTATTTAACCTAAATCTCCCCTCTTTGTTTGAAAGCATCACTCCTCATCCCATCACTCCATCCCTTGTAAAAAGTCCCTCCCCAGCTTTCCTGTAGCCCCTTCAGGTCCTGGAAGGTGCTCTAAGGTTCCCCTGGAGCCTTCCCTTGTCCAGGCTGAAAAACCAAGCAGAGCAGGAGCTCTTCAAGGACGTATTCATCACTGAGGCTCTGGCCACATGTTTTATAGAAGCACCTGTTGGTCCAAACATCAAATTTTGTTGCATTAAAGACTGCAAAGCTCAGTTCCTGGGATAGGGAGCGATTGAGCATCTTCTGCTCAGCAGGGACTGTGTCAGCTCCAGAGGCAATGCTGAAGTACTGCAGAAAGTACTAGAAGTACTGAGTTTTGGGGAATAAAATGACCTCTTCTAGTGTTTTAAGACTGTTCTGCCTGCTCTTACAGCACCTATTACCCAAGCAATTATTTCGCCATTTGTCATTACAGCAGCTTACTCATTAAGCACAGGGAGCTTTGCCACTCCTTCCCTTATTTTAATCCTTACAGTCACGTGTCAGAGACTTTTTGTTTCTCTCCTCTCCAACTGTGCCTTGAAAATAGAAATATAAATAACATAATTCCCCATGGTAGCTGAAAAATGTCCTTTTTTTTAAGAGCAAGATCCCTCTTCCTGTCCCTGGGTGCTGTGTACTTCAGCCCCAGGGTCTCCACTGCTTGCCTGGAGTTTGTGCTATTAAAACTGTCTGCTTTTCCCTTTCTGATTTCCCTTTGCCTTTTCCCTTTCTGATTTCCCTTTGCCTTTTCCCTGATTTCCCTTTGCCTTTTCCCTTTTCCCTTTCTGATTTCCCTTTGCCTTTTCCCTTTTCCCTTTCTGATTTCCCTTTTCCCCCTTCCCTCTGCAGTGTTTCCCCTCCCCCTCTCCAAATGCCAGTTTTGAGCTCATTTTGTTCCATGGCCCACAGAAGGGTGGGATAACATTTTGTCAAGGGGAGCTTTGGTAGTTTTTGGGATCACTGAGCCCAACACCAAACTCCTACTAAGAATCGTGTTGGAATTGGAGCTGAAAGCACCATTTCTCCCTCTGCCTTCCAGGAGTCGCTTGCCCACGTGTATTTAATTTTTGTGCTATCAAGGATACAATACATAGGCTATAATTATGACTTTCATACCTTCTTCTTCTGCTCCATTGAATTCCATTAAAAACACCATGTTGGGTCTTTTAAGACAGCAGCTACTGTTTCTCCGTCGCCCTTGCAGTGAATATATTTGGACTTAATATTTCATAATATTTTTCCCCGAGAGAGGATGTTAAATTTTCCTGCTGCCTGATGGGCAGGAAGCTGCAGTCGTACCGAATATCTCATTCACGCGTAGCAGAAGAGACCTTTTGAATCCCTTGAGTTGTGGCAAGGAAAAACAGACATTCTGGGGAATGAGGAATAAAGTGTATATTTGGGATAGGAGGAATGCGAAGAGACGCTTGAATAACCGGTGTTCCCCATCACGCAGATGACACCGTCGCAGAGAAAAGTAGATTTGGAGCCGAAGCAACGCTTAATGCTGATTTATTCATTGCTTTGCAGGTTTGAAACTTTTGAAGTGAATAGCTTTGAACAGTTTTGTATCAACTACGCCAACGAGAAGCTTCAGCAGCAGTTCACCTTGGTAAGGTCAGCTTGGAAATGTTCCATGGAACCTAGCAGAAAAATGTAGCAAGGATTGTTGTACATCTGGCTTCTGCTTCATGGCATTTAACTGCAGGCTGGCCAGCGTGACGGTAGTCCTTGATTTAATGTGAGAAAAAGCATGGGTGGAAACCTGCCGTTTAAGTGTGGCTTAAACCTCTGCAATGAAAAATCTGTATTAAATAGCAAAATCGGACGCGCTCCCCATTCTTCATTCGGACATTCCTCACAAAAACCTGATATTCTGCTGTTTTATTAGGCACAAGCGCTTACCTGCATGGGAAATGAAACCAGTAAGGGGTCGTCTTCTGCTTTTGTCATAAGCAGGGAAAAAAAAAACCCACTATCAGTTTCAGGATACAAGGAAAAAGTTGTTAAATTTGACCAGCCTAAGTACTGCAGAGTGGTTTGGCGCTTTGGAACTGTACCATATGCATGGACATGAACGTTTGCAGTATATCTAATGCACCAGATCGCTGCTGCTAAAAATGAAAAGTAAATTATGGATTGTATTTGCACTGTTCCTATCTTACTCAGTATGTCCAGCTATCACTTCTGAAGCTTATATAAATTCAGACTCGGTGATGGCATGTTTGAAGAGATTTTTAAAAGCTGTCTTTGAAGAAAAAAAAGTGCATTTGAAAAATCATTTTTTTTAATATGCTTGGAGTATCTCAGAAATAGCCAGAGACAATTTATCTGCTTGGGCAGAGGCCTGAGATATAGAAGTCATGCAAAGGTTTTTATTTTTTTATTTTTTAATAAGAATTTTCAATAGGAATGTTCCCGAGTCAGTCAGATACTGCTGCTGATACCCCTTCTGGGACGGCGGGTGCTTTTTTGTGCAGCTTTCTTCCCAGATTGGGGTCACACGCGCTCAGCCCTGGCTGGGCTCCCAGCTCGTGGACCTGCTGCAGGTCACTGGTTTAATCAGCCGAGCGCTCAAGGAGAGCGGGATTTTTCTCAGCCCAAGAGATATGTGTGCCACTGCCACTTCGGTAGATGGCTCCCACCTAAATGCAGTGACAGCTTCAGTCATTTTCTAGTGGAAGTCATTTCAAACCTTTATTTCCCCCCCTGCCCCATGGTTTCCTGGTGTAATGTTTTTATTTTCCTTGCCAGAAGCTGCACTGTGTACAGCTTTGTCCCGGCTCTGCCATTTACATGAGGACACTTAAAGCTTCTGTGGCTTCTGGATGTGCTGAGGGATGCTCCAGTGGGGACCAGTGGGTGAACTGGGAAGGGGCTGGTGCTGTACTGGGTCAGTAACCCTGCTGTTTTCCTGCTCTCAGCACGTCTTTAAGCTGGAACAAGATGAGTACATGAAGGAGGGGATCCCTTGGACTCTCATCGACTTCTGTGATAACCAGCCCTGCATAGACCTCATCGAGGCAAAACTTGGCATCTTGGACCTGCTGGATGAAGAGTGCAAGGTAAAGAGGACCACACACCTTTCTGCCAATTTATTTTTATGAATTCTAATCCAACCATGCTGTGATTCTGTCTCCTGTTTGGCTGACCTTGCCAGCATCAAAGGACATCCTCCACATAACAAGGATTTGCCTAAGTCGATGCCAAGGTCTGGCTGACTTCAGGCAGGCCTGGATTTCACACAAGCTTTGCAAAAGACTTGAAATTTCATGTCCCTTCTGCTCCTCTCAGATAGAGAAGCAAGAGCCAGCGATGAGCTCTAGAAGTGTCTTCAGCTGTGTAGACTTTGTGTTTATGCATTTCTTCATCATTCTTCTGTTGGGGTTTGGAATTGTGTTTTCGCTCAGCTTTTCTCAGTTTTGGGTTTGTGGTTGGTTGATTTGGTTTGTTCTTTTTAAACCAAGCTTGTAATGCTGGGAGAAGAAATGCCAGAATAGAAAACTTTGATGGGAATCCATTAGAAAAGTTGGACTCCTTCACAGAATCCCAGAACGTTAGGGATTGGAAGGGACCTCAAAAGACCATCCAGTCCAATCCCCCTGTCGGAGCAGGAACACCTAGATGAGGTTACATTCCTTTTTCAGTCATGGATTATCAAGATAAGAGATAGAACCAGACATCGAAGATAGGAGATTTTTTTTCTTGGGTTGTCTCTTTCAAAGGTCTTTGGAGTGAAAAGAAGGTGGAAAGTCCAAAGTCTTCAGGTGTGGTTGTCTCAAGAGGAGAGCTCGGAGTGATGATGTGATGAAAAGGGCTCCTATACTGGGCAGAGCAGCTTGTACCTCTTCAGGTTGTGGTGTTTGCAGAGCAATGATGATGAGGAAATACTGGTGAGAGTGTTGTCAGATCAGGGCCATGAAACATCGTGATACTGCAGATGAGGAAACGAGTGCTGCACATACATGGTTGTAAGTGATAGGCGAGTGGGAGGGTTTTTGGATCTGTTGACACAAATAAAACCTTGCAGGCAATAGCTAGAAGTTGAAGTTAGACAGATTCAGCCATGAAACAAGCTGTGGGTATGGGACAGACGCAGTGGTCCAAGGGCAGAAGTGTCTCATTGCATCAGAGGGAAGGATTTTGGATCCATTAGACCAGTGTCCCTGTTGGGATTTAAGGAGATGTGTGACCTGTCCTTGTCTGGCAGGGAGGTGACTTGTCAAGTGGCTGCTGTCCTCCAAGCGACACGGATGCCTTCCCAAGAGCAACAAGGCTGTACCAACCACCACGTCCCACGAACTCAACCCCAGTCCAGGGCACAGATGTCCTGGCTTTTTGTGACAAGACAGAGCTGGGGCTTTGTCCTTTTCAAATCCAGTCTGGGGGAGGCTCCTTAGAAATGAGAACAAATTAAGCTTAATTTGATGCCCTTTAAATAGCATCTCTGGCAGCGCTGGCTCAGAAGGAGATCAGATTATTTGCTTGATATTCAGCACTATTTCATTTGGTCTCTGTGCTGTTAAGCCTGTTTAAATCCTTCAGGCTCGAGCCAGCTCCTGGATGTTGTGAGGACCGTAAGGAGCGTTTCCCTCATGCCGTATAGGCTGGTAATGCCCTTTGCTCCTCTCTGAAGCCCCCAGCACTGGTCATTGCTGGTGGCATTGCATTATATGGAGCAATTCTTGTGTAACAGCAGGAAACTGACCGTAAAA
>NW_010207894.1:9733-47629 GCF_000695765.1 Mesitornis unicolor
AAAAAACTTTTTTCCTCCATACTTTTTTGAACCAAAAAGAATAAAAGCCACAAGATCCATTCCCCTCACGTCAAATGCCAATTATCTGGGTATTTACCTGTCAGTGGGGAATGCAGTCATTAGTCACAGGCCCTTATTATGGGCCCTCTGATCGGCTCTTTTATAATAACCTGCAAGCATTCTCCAGCTTTATGAAATTTTTAGCAACTCCTGTCAACTGAAAGCACCGGTTTATGGATGAAAACCTTCACCCCCGCATCACCAGCGGCAGCGTTTTGCGCAGGACCACAATAGGGTAATTGCAAGGCATCTCGTTAGCACGTACAACAGCGAATAAATAGACTTTGGGACTTGAAATGGCATCGAGGGGGGCCTGGCAACTTAATGAAACATTAGCGCGAGTGCGGAAGGTTTGTTGCTAATGTCCTCCCTTTGCAGTGTGGATTTCTGTAAGTCTTTAATGGGAGGTTGGGGAGGAGGTGGTTGGGTACGTGCTGGAGCAGTTCAGTTAATGAAGGTCACGGACCTTGGGTGAGTAATGCGAGTCTTGTCACCATTTAGAGAAGAAGGGGACCAGGCAGGGCTGAAATGGGAATTGGCAATGAAAAGAGAGCGGGCTCTCGAGTTGAGATTGGAGTTTTAAGGACTAAATCTATCTTGCGAAAGCAATTGATAAAACTCGTAGCTCTGGGAAAAAGGGGACTTTGGGAAATGTTTGGATTTGGGGGTTTTTAATCAGCTTTGAGGTCTTAGGAGTTGGAAGCTGCTGTAGAATTTTTAAGGTTGAAGGGAGCTTCTGGAGGTCATTTCCGCCAACCTTTAGTTACATCCTTGGTCTGCCCAGGGAGCCTTATAATCTCCACAGGACTGTGACCTTCTGTCCTCTGCTGAGTGACCTTGGAGTCCCTAATTTGGAGCTTTTAGGACCTCTTTATTTTGCTTTTTTTGGCCTAAAAAGATATCAGAGGAACAGCAAGAGTTCATGTCCCATGCACAGAAATTACCTTGGCCAGAAACCAGGGCTCCCACGACAGGCACAAGGTTGAAGTGCTGTAGCACACACTGATGAGCCTGAAGAGGAGGAAAAGGGGAAGAGGGGCAAATGAGAGAACCTCCCTGCTGTGGAGTGTGGATGGAGGCACCATGGGACCAGTGGCAGTGGTGGTAGGGATTGATTTGGGATAACAGTAGAGCCCTTGAGGAGAACAAGGAGACCAAAGTAGAGCCCATCAGAAGAGCCAGGCATTAAGGAGGAAGGTTGCCTTCTGAGAATGCAGTTATGGGAAGTTGGAAGAGCATGGAGAAGACTTCCTGGGATGTCTGGGGTGGCTTTAGGGTATGGTTGGCCTTGTTGTAGAGGAAATTACTTTGGCAGAGGGGACAGCAGGCTTCCTAGGAAGACTTGGAAGGCTTTGGGGTTGGAGGGAACATGTGAAAAGCAGCTTCAGCGCTCTGGAGAGGAGCAGCTACTTGGGCTGGGACTTAAATTATCCTCAAAGGAAACTGAAAATTCTCTAAGAAACGCAGTCTGTCTCTTTATCAAAGCTGGAGGAGATGTCCTGATTTTTAAAAACTGCTTGCTCATTGGGAGTGCTGCATATCTGCTGTACACTTCTTAAGTGCCATTTGGGATCACAGACAGAGATTGCTGTGGATGTCCAGGTTTCTCTGTAAGGTGTCCTGCTGCTTTCTTGCTTTTGCCTGTTGGGATGGGAATGGAAACATTAATGAAAAAAACATTTTCCATTAGCATGAAGTGCACCTAAAAGGGTTTGATCAAGAACGAACTGGTTGGAAGGGTTGATGTGTCAATCACTGCATTGTTATCCAAGATTTATTATGGATCTTTGTGAAATTATTTCTGCTGAGGAGCGATGTGGCCCTGTGGCTGCCAAAGGGGGATGTGTGGAACCAAACCCACGAGCTCCCTCACGTTCTCAAGCTCTTGTGGCTCCATTTTCTGTCTTTTGTGGCACGGTGCCATCGCGTTGCGCTGTTAATGTGCCAAGCGCATTTTCTAGCGCTGCTCAAAAGATGTTCTTTAACCTTTCTTGTGTCCTTCTGTCAAGTGCCAGAAACACTGAAGTCTGCTTCAGTTTTCAGTTCCGCTTGTCTCTGTGCATCGCTGTGAACTTGAGTAATCTGAGCAAATGTGTTTTCCTTGTCTGGAATTGTTAGTTTTTTAAACATCAGAAGTCAGCACGTCGTGGTCCTGTCCAGGGGGATTTCTGCTCCACGTGCGGATCCACAGAGGTTGGAGACCTCTGGGCTTTCCTTTCGGGCGCATCGCCCGATCCAACGGCCAAATAACCTCGCCTACGTCACGTTGTCAGCTTTTATGACTTTAAAGTCAGCTTTAAAGGCACCTCACTTGCAGGGGAACGTGTCACAGAGGAAGCCCAGGCTCTCTTCGGGTGTTGAAATACATTGGAGTGCTGAGGAGATGCATGGAGATGGGAGGTGACCCTGGCCAGGATTGCGCTGCCCAGCTGATTTTTGAGAGCGATGGGTAGAGGAGCGGTGAGGACAGAGGAGCAGAAGCAGTGACCCTGTGAAATGGCTGGTCTAAGGTTTTATAGATTTCCATGGAACACTCGCAAGGCAGTTGGTTTCCCTCTTCCCCATCCCCTAAAAAAAGTCTTGCATTGATGAGATCGTCTTTAAATAACTTTCTCGGTGACTTTAGAGGCTTAAAACTGCCAAGCCGGTACCAAAAGCTGTTACGATAGTGCAGATAATGACCCTGTTAGTTTTTATCTCCAGGACTTGGTCCCGGTCAGGTGCTTCTCAGGCAGCTAAAAATACCCAGGCTGTACAGCGGACTATGGCAAAACCTGCTTTTTGGGAGGCAGGAGCGATGCCTTTGAAGTTCAGCTCAGAGATAAGCAGGTTTTTAGCAAAGTGGTGGCCTAAAAGAAAGGTGGTGTGGGATGAATCTGCTCTCTGCAGCATCATCCGAACAGGACAGACCTAATGATCCCTCCAGAGAGAGTTTTCATCAGCTGTGTTTCGTATTTGTATGCAAAAAAACAAACCCATCTGCATTTATATAACTTAATAGTTTAAATATGCATGCCTGTCCCGCATAAATAAATTATGTGTATATCTGCATAAATAAGTCCTTTTAATATTTATACGCAATCTATATTATTTCTGTGTGTATTCATAATTGGCGACACTTACAATTGTAAAATACAAAATACTCCTGGGACACTGTAGCTTGCCTGAGTGGCTGCTGTGTTTGATTTGGCTGCGTCTTCCAGTTGACAGAGGTGGGCAGGAGCCGCTCATCCCTGCGTCCTTCTGCTGTATTTTGGCTTGAAATCCTGCTGCTGTTTCGCAGCAGCACAAAGAAATACTCCTCATCCGTCTCAATTTTTCCATCTTAGTGTTCGCTGTCCTTATTTCCTCTGTCACTTTTCATATAAAAAGGTCTATGTAAAGACCTGGTGGATGATCCAAACTTGGTTGTGCTGGAAAAGTACGAAATAACCTGTATTTACAGCCATCCTGCTTTCCTCAAATGCCCTTATGTGCTTTTGGAAAACTTTGGGAGTTTTGGCAAAGTTAGCAGAGGGACCTAAACGTACCCTAAAAAATTGAGTCTTTATAGGAATTGTAATTGTGAGAGTATCAGAAGTTGTAATATTATTGTTTTAAATTAAATAGAATCTCTTGCTTTGTGTCTCAAGGGGCAATTTGTAGAACTATTTGGTCACCAAGAATGCATTAAAAAAGTAATATTGGTTCATTCTGGTCCATTTTCTCCCCGTCCAGGTTCCCAAAGGCACCGACCAGAACTGGACGCAGAAGCTGTACAGCCGGCACGGCGGGAGCCAGCACTTCCAGAAGCCCCGCATATCCAATGACTCCTTCATCATCCTGCACTTCGCTGATAGGGTACCCAGCCACCCCTCACGTCTCTAACACCCAAATGAGAAATGCATGGAAGGAAACAGCTGCCACACGAAGAAAAATTAGTTTATAGCACCGACCAAGCTGCTTTTTGACAATAGGGATGCATGGTTGGCACTAATCTTGGTTGGGTGCTCAGATCTAGATTGGCTTGGAGGGCCTCTGAAATATTTTGCTAAGCTTTGAGTAGTTGGGCTTTCTAGAGTAGAGAAAAATCCTCTTTCTCAAAGCTGCGGTGAAATGAATTTCTGTAAGGGCAGCTTGACTGAAAATATATGGGAAAAGGGAATTATTTTTGAAGAGCAGGAGCTGAGAGCATCATCAGTGCGGTGGGGAGAAGCGGGATGTTCTTTTGCAAGCTTTGCCTGTCTGCATTGCGATCAGGTATTTCGGCCAACTTTGAATGTAAAAAATAACCTTTTTCACCTGTTCTCTCTCAGTTCTTCCTGTGCTCCCCAACCCTCTGCAGCTGAAAAGCCAAGAGATGTAGTCAGGAGATATTTGATGTTTATTGATTAGCTTAAAAGGGGCTTGGGAGAGAACAAAAGAGCATGTAAAGGGACTGATGATCCTTGCAGTTTTACCCCTGGTTTCCATGGAAGCGCGGTTGGGTCCCATACGGAGCAGTTTGATGACTAAGAAACAATTTGTGTTGGTGTTAAGGATTTTGCTTTCATTCAGATTCACTTTCTTTGATTAAAAAGTGACCTTTAAATTCCATTTATCCCCCCTCACTGCTCCCTCTTTGGTTTCTCAGGTGAGCTCCAATAGCGGAGTTGCATTTGAGACACAACACCTTGTCCCTATATAGTTGTACTTTAACTTTTGGGTTTCTTCCTTTCTCTCCTGCTAGGTGGAATACCAGAGTGAGGGATTTTTGGAGAAGAACAGGGACACTGTGTACGAGGAACAGATCAATGTCCTGAAAGCCAGCAAGGTAAAAGCAGAGAGGTGGGAGATAATTCCTGTGCTGTGCTGCTGCAGGTCGTGTCTGCCAAAGTGGTTGGAGGCACCTCCATGAACAGCAGCAAAAAAGAGAAATAAATGGGATGTGGAGGAAGGAATAAGTGGGGAGAGGAGGGATGAGGCTGTAGGGAGCTATGATTGCACCCAGGTGCGAATGTACGTGGTCCTCTGCTCTCCTCCACCCTGATGTTCGAGTCCTGTTGAGGTGCATCAGGAAAATCCTTTCCAAGCTTGTTCATTCTCCTCTTTTTTTTTGGTCATTGAGAGCAAAAAAGTCAAGAAGAGCCTGTTATGGAGCAGTGTAAATCCCACTTAACTCTTGCTTGGAGCTCCCCAAGTGGCTGTAGTCCATCCTACTTGGCCCTGCAACTTAATGACTTTATTAATTAACATGCAAAAATAGAGTTAATATACAGTGCTGGAAATATGACGTGAACTATGAGACGTTCCAGCTGCTGTAGAGCTGTTTTACACTGCTGCTGATATGCAATATTAACAAATTAACACCTATTGATGGTCATGCTTGCTGTGGCTCCTGTATTACAAGATTTTGTGCCATGTACCTTGCATTTATTCTTTCTGTTACAAATTTTGAACCCCCCCTTGCATGTTGCAAGCAGACGTGTCGCTTATCCAGATTTCTCCTCTTTGTGCCACCCTCTCTTGGGTTTACAGTTGAGTATCACCTTGCAAACGCCACCCTCAATAAGGAGTTTGAGGGGGAAGGGTTATTTTTAGGAGTGTTTTAAGCAGGACTTGGCTCTTGTCAAAGTAAGAGAGGTGAGAATGGGAAATCAAGTGTTGTCAGTGGCTTACCCTCCATCTAAGTGATGAATTCACATGAAGGTGGCAAAATGTGCAGTTTTATCATCCATGGGGATGGTTGCAAGTCTGGGAACTGTGAAACTAAACTTTAATAATGCCCAAATCAAGATCTCTGTGTGTTTGGGAAGTTCACAGCTTTCCCAGGGTGAAAACTGGGCATGATTAGAGCTTATTAGAAACACTGGGTAACCTGCAGGAATAATTGATGCTGTGTGATGAATTATTTAGCCAGTGCTGAAGCTGCTGTTGGAAGCAGCGCTGCAGAACTGGAGGTGTCCGATAGGAATTTCGATTGGATTTCTCCCCGTAGGTGCAGAGGGGAGAGAGATGTAACTCATTGGGGTAGCGTGCTGTAAAGCAGTGGGGATGGTGCCACCTGCAACCCAGTCCTTATAAAGAAATTTTAAAAAATGGTGAAATGGGTTGTTTAACAGCATCTTCGGATGATAATTTGGTGAACTTCTGCCTTTGGGCCATTCCTTTAAGGACGTGGGAATGGTGGCTGTCGTCAGCCTGTGCCGATGCCGCGCCATCCCGGGACAAAGAGCAGAGCTTCCCTTGGTGGGAGCATCCTCATCCTCCTCCTGCAAAGCCTCCAAAACCTGATCTCCTGCTCCTATGTTTGCTAACCAGCAGATTCAGTTACCCTGATTTTTATAATATTTTTTTGCCCTCTGTGGGTATAAACAAATAAACAACCAATTTAACACAGCAAGGACTTAACCACCTCTCCGTCAGCAAGCGCGTCACTGATGAAGCGCTCCCACCCAGGCACCGTTGCGTTCTGCTAATTAGGATGCAATTACTGCCACCAACGAGATGGGGAAGGAGACTTTCTGAAGCGGCTAATTACTTTTGCTAGCGCTGGTCAGCTAGAAAAGTTGAGAGCTGACGTTCCTTAAATTAAGGAAGCAGATTTGAATACTGATTGAAAGCATATGGGCATGCTGTTAAGGTGTTATGTTCCAGTCCTTTATAGTTATGAATTATGCACTGGTTGGGAAGGAGAGATCCGTCCTTCTCCCTTATCCCACAGCATCCGTGGAATAGGTCCTGGGCCGGTCCCAGTTGCACCAGTTTTGCTGTAAGCAAGCAGAAAGCTCGTCTCTGGGGTTCTTGTTGAGCATTTGTGCAGGATCAATATTATTAAGAAGATACTTTGAGACCTGAAATTATAGCCGGGGGTTTTGCCGCATTGTCAGGCGTGAGGGGATTTGTTTGATTTAACGTTTCATATTTCAAGGTTTGTTGAGCTATGAAAGAGAACGGCCAGTGGTCCTGCTGACGTGGTTTATGCAGGCAACGCTTCTTGATTTCACTTTATTGCCCTGTTTTCCCTTCCTGCTTGAAGATGGGGTAAAAAAAAAAAGTGACCGGAGCAATGTGACTTGGTTGGGTTCATGTGTTGTCTTTCGTTTTAGTGTCAAATGGTAGCAGACTTATTCCAAGATGAGAAGGATACGGCACCTGCTGCTTCCAAGGGCAAGGGAACATCCAAAATCAGCGTCCGTTCTGCTACACCAGCCGTCAAAGCTGCCAATAAGGAGCACAAGAAGACGGTGGGACACCAGGTAACCTATGATACGAGCGGCTTGGTTGATGGCAGGGGAACAGGGCAGGTCAATCCAGGTACATTTTTACAGTTTGGATCTTGTTTCTTCAGTTTGAAGCAGATAAATATAAAGGGGATAAGTGAGGAGACCTTCCCGTGACCTGTGTTGAGGATGGGAACAATTTGGCGGTTGCATTTTGAACACGTATTACTGTCTCTGGATTAGCAGGCCTGAGTAGTCTTGATGGGAAACAGTTAAGAAATGGTCTAAGGAGGGCAGACGCTGCTCTTGGAGTCACTGGACTGTATCCTTAATGTACTACAGTGCTCGTAAATTGAAACAAATTGAGAAAAAGAGCCTTTTTCCTCCCTCTGTGGACACTCAGGTGGTGCAACAGGGGCCCAGAGAGGTGGTGCTGTCTCCACCTTTGGAGATTTTCAAGGCTCAGCTGGGTAAAGCCCTGAGCAAACACTTTTTGCTGTTGTACATCGTTGAACTTAAAGCCCTCAACTCACCAGCGTCCTTCTCCGAATTGCTCCAGCGTGTGCCTCGCTGATGGGGAGGTTCATGTTCTGTCCCATCTAGAAGCTGGCACCGCTGGTGGCTTCTTGCAGCCCCTAGCAGCTTGGGTTATGTGGTTACAGCACCTCCATCCGTCCTCAAAACGAGTGGTTTTGTCTTTCAGTTCCGCAACTCACTGTATTTGCTGATGGATACCCTGAACGCCACCACCCCGCACTACGTGCGCTGCATCAAGCCGAACGACAAGAAGCTCCCTTTTAGGTAAGTGGGCTTTCCGATGAGCAAACATGTTCAGCATTGCAAACGCAGAGCGTGCTGTGGACTTTTCCTCTCGCTAAAGAGATATTCCCTCTTGTAATGCTGTTCCCCAGACTGGAAGATCCCTGTCATTTGCTGGAGTTGCTTCTCTTGGGTTTCATTATGTGCCTTTTCTGCCCCTGAAATGAAGATTAATGCAGGTCCTAGTAATGTGTAGGTACACTCTGCTAACTCTGAGCATCCTTGCTTTTTAGGGTCTTTATACAATTTCACCTTAGAATTGCTTTGATTTAAATAGTTAATAGCACTAAACGGTGAAAAGTAGCAGAGAAAGGAGTGAAAAAGTGGAGGTAAGTAGTGGAAGAGGTAAAGATGGGGCTTCTATCTACTTCAGGCAGGTTTCCAGGTGAGTGAGCAGCTGAAGCAAAAGCCAGTCTTGATCTTCCTCTGTGGTTTAGAGACATATCACAAGCTGTGAACTTTGCAAGTAAATAGCTGTTAGCCTTGTCCGACCTCTTAGATAATGTGTATCCGATTTTGTTGCCTGTGACTCCAAAATACCTTGGCCACTGGTATGCAGGGACCTCATAGATCGTGATGTGATGTCTTCTAATGGCCCTGTCGTAAACTGCAGGTGGTGACATTTAAGCAAGCAGGGTTATAATTGCAATGTGTAAGCAGGGAGGCATTTCCCTCCAGCTGATCCGATGCAGTCTGAGCGTTCCTGGTGAGCACGGTGCCACCTCGGCGTGTGGGGACAGCTCTGACAGCGTCCTGCAAAGGAGGATGAAGCATCCATGAACAAGCTCAACCTTGGGCATGATGTGCTGGTGGATGTGTATCCACCAGGAAGCTTCCCTGGCTTGCCTCTTCTCCCCCTGCTAACAGTAAAGCAAAGGGTATTAATGGTTAGAAGGCATCCAGAAACTAGCTTATATGTAACTAATTAATTAGATGATTAATTCACAGCTTCTGTTACTCTCTGTAGTGGAAGCGCGGTAGATGCGCTGCATGGTGAAACAGCTTCACCTTTCCAAAAGGTGTTTCCAAGACTCCACATCCCTACTCAGCTCGAGTTCAGCCCATTTGGCTTCCCTTCTTTCCCTTTAAGTTAGCAATTCAGTTTTTCATGTGATGCTGCGGGTGCAGTTAATATCACTTTATAAATGTGCAAGCTCCTGCTTGTCAAGGTGCAATAATTATCTTGATGAGCTCAGTTCTTCTCAGATGCTATGGGTAGCAAGTACCAGGAGGACAATCCTGCTTGTGTCTGCCTGCAGTCTGAGTGATCACTCAGTCCCCATCTAGCGAATGTCAGAGTTGTCAGAGCTCAGGATTTTGGGAAGAAAGGACAAACCAAAATAGACACGAGAATGGTTCTGGAGGAGCAGCGTGCAGGTCTCTGCAGCCAGCGGCATTCCAGGAGTCACCATGGGCTGGAAATGATGGGGGATGCTTTGGGTTGGGGTGGTGGTGTTGCACCCCCATCTGCAAGCCAGAAAGCACTGGTTCAGGTGTCTTGTACTGGGAGGTCCTTCTGCAAGAGATCATTTCCCTCCTCACCCATCATGGATTGCTTAATTAAAATTGTGATCTGGGAATCTTGGTCAATGTTTATTTTGCTGCCACCAGCTTGAGGAATTTGTGTCCTTAGTGTGGCTTAGTGTGAATAAAGTGCGTTTATCTGGAGAACACTGAGGTGGCTGTGAAGGATTCTGCATTTCAGAGGCACTTGTGCTGAAAAATACGCAGTGCCAGGAGGCATTAGAGAAATGAAACATCAGCGGCGCTGTTCTGGCTTAGTGTTAAAGTGTTACCTTGTAGCATGAAGAGCACTCGGTGTTACATTCATTGTTCAGCGAATAAACATGGAGCTTTTTCTCTTCCTGAAACAGAACGTTTTTCAGTTCACAAGAACATTACATTTTTGCCTTTTAGCAAGTAGACATTTAGCCTGGAGAAGAGAAGGGACCTAATAACAGCCTTACGTACTGGAAGTAAGCAAGAACAGCCAGTACTTACTGGAAGTAACCTGCACTGCTCTCATCCTGCTTTCCATCTTGGTGCAAAGTGTAAGGTTTGTTTCTTAGGGAGATGAAGGGTCTTGGACTTACAGCCTGGAGGAAGTGTTGGCACCACACAGTGGTATTTGCTGTGTCTGAGGTTGATCCCGAATGTAGAAGACTTCAAAGAGGTGTGAGGGGAATGCCTGACTTCAGCTTGCACTTTGATTTTCCTTCCAGATTCTGTTTCAGGCCGGGTTTGTGATCTCTTACTTAAGTTTCAGGGGCAAAAGCAACCTGCCAGGTGCTTCTGCCTGCCGTGGCAAGGAAAAGGAGCTCATAATAATGTGTATTGCCCTACTTTTAATCTCTTTATTTCAACCTCAGCCCGTTGCTGAAGAGGGCCTTGGCTTTACATGCAGATAAATCACTGCTGCTGCCCTGGTTACTGCATTTCACCTCCACTTGGCAGCGTTGGCCGCGTTGTAGAAAGCTCCCCTCACCTACAGCGTAGGTTGCCCTGGGATCTCCCAGGACCGAAGCTTCCCCGTCCATCTCCTGGCCCTGTTTATTATTTATTGTTATGGAAATCGTACCCTTGCAGATTCTTCCTTGAAGTGAGTGACAGCCGAAACCTGATTTTCCACCCTGCATCGTGTTTGCGGTGTTGTAGTGAATAACTTGCTGTAGACCTGACAGGTCGAGGGAACTTAAGAATGCACAAAGTAGCAGAAGACTTATTTCTTATGCTGCTTTTGCACAACGGAGACCAAGCAGAATTATTCATGCAATCTCGACCTGCAGGAGGAAATATTTTGGGCTTTCAGGCAGGGACAGGCAGGCACCTGAGAAGTTTTTGTTGTCACCCTTGTTCTGGAAACCTAATACAGCTATGGACGTCTGCATCTATGGACAACTATGTTTTGTGAGTCCAAGCTTGATCCAGCAACCCTTTACAGGGCGCAGCCCAAGTGTTCAGCTGAAATTTGGTACAAAGTTGGTCTGCAAACCCCTGGGATCTATTAAATCACAGAATCACAGAACGTTAGGGATTGGAAGGGACCTCAAAAGATCATCTAGTCCAATCCCCCTGCCGGAGCAGGAACACCCAGATGAGGTTGCACAGGAAGGCGTCCAGGCGGGTTTTGAATGTCTGCAGAGAAGGAGACTCCACAACCTCTCTGGGCAGCCTGGGCCAGGGCTCTGTCACCCTCACTGAGAAGAAGTTTCTTCTCACATTGAAGTGGAACCTCCTGTGTTCCAGTTTGTGTCCGTTACCCCTTGTCCTATCATTGTTTGTCACCGAGAAGAGCCTGGCTCCATCCTCGTGACACTCACCCTTGAAATATTTATCAACATGAATGAGGTCTCCCCTCAGTCTCCTCTTCTGCAAACTCAAGATACTCAGTTTCGGTATGGAATTTAATATACCAAATTTATTTTGCTGTTGAGTTGTATTACTTTCTGGAAATTCATTCTTGCCCTTATAGCTGCAGAAGTAATATTAATCTGATTTATCAGGCCTCTTGTGATGGGTCCCTTCTTTATCCTTTATTTTATTGCTTTACATAGCCGGATAGTTGATGGCCGTGGAGAGTAATTGCAGCAGATTGTCGTCGTGTCCCCAGAGCACCACCTGGCATTGATAGCAGGGCAATAGCAAGGTCCATTGCACTCGAAAAGCACAACGCCTTGTGACACAGGGAGAAAATGTGTGACATCTGTGCAAGCTGTTGCCACAGCAAGGCGTGGGGTTTGTGGTTACGCTGAGGTTTGCAAGGGAATGGGTATGGGCATCCATGGATATATGGTTTTCTTCAGCATCTATACTTTTTCCCCCGAATTGGAAGCTAATTTCTGTCCCCAGAAGAGTCGCTATCAAGCTGTTTCAGGCAGTAGTACGTTTTTCTTGTAGTGTAGTATTCTGATGGGTATGAAGGACTGAATTTCCTCACATGCACTGCGTGTATCAACAGGTCCAAAATTAGAGATACTGCGTAGGACACCAACATAAACGTTATTGTGGATGGTTTAGATTGCTGATGTGGGTTCCTTCTCACTGTGTTAATCTCTGTCCTAAATACAATTGCAGTTTTGATCCGCGTGGAGTGGTGCAGCAGCTGAGAGCCTGCGGAGTGCTGGAGACCATCCGCATCAGTGCAGCCGGCTTCCCATCCAGGTACTGTGCTGGGAATTTGGTGCTGCTGGTGGGATTTACTCAGCAAATTCATTATCTGGGCCGAGGGAGGGAGAAGAAAATACCTGTGCTTTCAGGCCAAAAAGGGCTTATTTAGGTTGGTTTATATCCAAGATAGATTTTTCCCTTTTTATGAACCCCCCGTTAGGTCCTGGGTTCCTCAAGTCGAAGAGATTTGTTATCAAGCAATGAGCTGCAAACTGGGGCTGCCAGAGGGTGTGTTGTGTTGTGTGGTGTGGTGGTGTGGTGTTGTGTCCAGCATTTCAGCTGCTCCTGAGAAGTATTTTGCTGTGGTAAAATCTCTGAAAATGCTTTGATTTCCATCGTGGATCCCATACAGAGGTGGACGCCAAGTAGCAAAATAACATCTCTATATCTCTGCATCCAGCTTGCCTGGGAGGAAGCGTTGCCCTAGAGGTGGTCCCCATGCAAGAGCTCCTTGCACTGTACAGTTTAAGGTCCTTTTCTTTTCCTGGCTTCAGACACCTGCTGCAATAGCAGCTTCAGCTGAAAAATTTTTGATTATACTTGCAGAGAAAGAAAATAACAGTTGTGAATTATTATTGTGGACTTTCACACATCCAAAGCGTGCTAGGCTTCAAACTCTTGCATCTTTAAAAAGAAAGGTTACGGGCAGTGTGGCTCTTGCTGATTGTGATACGAAATTCAGAAAAGGTTTATTGAGGGCCGAATAAATCAGAAAACAAACTATAAATAAGCCCTGAAGATGACAAGGGCAAATAATTCTAAAAATGCACCAATTGCGTTTTAGTGCCAAGCAGCTTTGTGTTAATGTCAGCAGAGCCATCAGCCTTTTTATTTGGAACAAAAGAGTTATAAATACGCTCAGTGAAGAGTCGGCTGAGCGTGATGTTGAACATCATGAGAAACTCCTTGTCCTGGTTTTTGGGGAGGATTTGCTGCCTTCCCAGTTATTCTCATCCTCTGCAAAGAGCCTCTGGTTGATGGCAGCTTCTGCGCGTTGACATGGGATGGCTCTTAACCTGTGTGAAACCTCTGTTGGCTCCCGAAAACTGGTGACGGGGATCAACCTGGCTGGCTGTGCTCAACTCCTTAAGAAGGAAAAAATGGGAAAAATAGAAGGGTAAAGGAAAGAATAATGGATCATAGAAACCGATTTGTGCCAGCGTGGGAGATGGCAGGGAGGCAAATGGAGATTTGGGTTCTCCTGTTTTGGGTCTGACCCAGCACCACCTTTGGCTCCCATCTCTGAAGCCTTCAAGGCATTTGTGGAAGTAATGAATAAAAAGTTGTTCCTGAATGACATATCTAAAAAACACCCCCTGGCTCTGCAGCGGTGGGTCCCAGGGGTGGTTTGGGGAGCTGTGGCTTGAGGGTTGCCCATGGGTTTTTGCCCTCAGCAGAGCTGCAGAGATCCCCTCTTCCTCTCCGTTCATAATCTTGCTAAAAGCTTGTAGCATTTTCCCATCTCTGCTCACTTAACTCTGCAGTTCAGACCCTATGGCACTAAAATCCACTTATGATTAGTACCTGGGGAAGAGGAGAAACCAGCCAGGATCAATTTACGGCAAATAAATGACCCCTGCAAAGACCGCTCCATCTGGGAAAACTCAAAAGCGATGTTTTCAGCTCTCCTTACATGCTTGTAGTTATAAGGCCATTTTTTTCCGCTGGACTCTAAAATACAGAACTCTTCCATCACTGCAACTTCTCAGCTTTGCTTCTTCCTCTAGGGGGAAAAAAAAAGGGGGGTGCAAATAGGTATTTCAGCCTTTCAGAGTGACCTTCTCCAGTTCGGTGTTCAGGATGCTTCATGGTTAGATTTGTCTTTATTTTAACATTTCTGTTAAATAAATGCAATAAAATAGTCGGTTAATGAAATAAGATAACCACATACAGCAACAAGTCTGCATGAAATAAGGCACTCGCTGTGGGTCTTGGTGGTTCTTCGCCCTCCTTGGTGGTAAAACCCCAGGCTTGAAAAGCCAGAGCCAGGAGTTGGGCAACATCATTGAAAGATTGGGAATAATCCGTGTATTTGAATTGGCTTTAGAAGCCAGCTCGACAGAAGCTGCTTCTACAGGATCTTTTTCTGTGGGAAAAGCAATAAATGTTTTAATTCTTTCTGATTTTTCATGTGCAGGAGATCGGTCTCAGTTTTCATCCCAGCCAGCATTGGTTATTCTTCCTTGATTCCTTATTATTTGCGACAAGTTGAATTATAATGGTTGATTAGGGATAAAACCAAAAAAAAGGAGGATCACTGCTTTAAATTTAAACCCTATGTGAAGGCTAGAAATTTAAACCACTTAAAATAATCATGGCAATAACTTGGGCTTTGCGAGTTTTGCTTCACTTGGGTGTCTGCAATTTACCTTTAGGGCAAGAGTGAGTTTTCAGAATGTTTTATCCTGAGAAGTTTTGTGACAGAAAGAGAGGAAAATTGTCATTTTCATCTTGCAGTATTTGTATCTGAATATTTTCCAGCAGAGCGTTGTAAGATATTCACAAAGCGATGTGGCTTTGGGTCGGAAATCTCTGGGTAAAGCCACCTTGTGCTGTTATTTCACACTTTTCCATCACGGTTACTTTGTGGGTTGAAGAATTTAATGTTTTAAGGCTTCAGTATTTCTTTTTCCTGGCTCCTTTAAGAAAAATAGTAAGTTTTAATCCAGGTTTTAGTGCTCTCCAGCCCGTGTAAGACATGATATATTCCCCTTGAAGCCTCACGCTCCCCGTTTTGGGCCCGCCCGGCTTTATTTTATCATTTCTATGGTACGCTGCACTCTGCCGCTATCTCGAGTAAATTGAAAATGTATCGTTTGGTTTGAAATGTTACGCAGCAGATAAGAAATGTGGGTTTTAGCGTGTGTATAAATGACTGTGATGAATGGACTGTCCTAAATCCGTAGATAGTAAATCTGTCATCGGCTTCCATGGGTAAACCGAAGTCTCTGCACTATAAAACAATTCATTTTCTTTGTAGAAACTGGCCACGTAAAGATTAGGCTGTAGATAATTAATTAGTGCAGATCTCCATTAATAACAGAACACTCTTTAAAACAAGTTTTTTAACTTTTATTTTGTCGGAACTCCACATTTTTCATGCTGGTTCTTGTTGTTTCCAGTCAGGGTTACAACGGCAGCGATCTCCCACTGTGCAGTCACTCCAGAATGCTCTTATTGTAGTTTTTACGTATGAAATTTATTGTTTAACTGTTCTTGGCATTTGGCTGTTTCCTGTGGTTGCTGGAGCTTGCCTGTGAGATGCAGCATCTTTGTATCAATTCAGTGTGAAATCGCAGCTGCCAAACTCCGTAAGCATTCAACATTCGTAATTGAAATGTATCATGGGCACCCTTGGATATAAAATATATTTATTTTTATTTATAATGTGCCTTTAGCTGTCTCGCAGTCATTTCAGGGAAACAAAACCTATAAATCACTTCCGCTACCAGCAGTTCTGTTTGCCCACTCCCCTGGCTCCCAGCAAAGGTAATATGTAAATATTGGGTTTGGTTTTTTTTTTCCTTAATATTATTCTACTCTTTGAATGTGTTCCAGATAATTTCAGGCCACGCCAGCCTGCATGTTTTAGAGCTAATTGAAAGGCAAATCTGTTCTGCTGCAATAAACAAGGCAGGAGGAATTTTCTCCCTCAACTGCAGTTTCTAAAATAATTTCATGTCAAATCTTGGCTCAGATATTCAACCCCTAAGCAGAAGGATCGATACAATCCAAGTCCTTGCTGCTTAAAATATTGATCCTACCACGTGGTGCTGCCAGGATTTCTTACACCGAGCTCCGCAGTCGCTGGGATGGCCTTGGGTGATGGGGTGCGGCGGATTAATTAATTAATTAAATTAATTTCTCTTTAATGGGAACGTTTTGCATTCAGTTATTTTAGGTCACCTAAGGGAACCGAGGGCTGCTCTCGGGTTCGTAGCCCCACGAGTCTGGGCAGGAGCAGCCCTTTTGCTTTGCACCCAGTTGTAGTTTTGTGTAAAGCATCCAAATCTAATTTTTTAAAGCACAAAGTAAAAAATTTTGGTGTTTGAGGTGTGCCTGATCTCAACCTTGAAATTTTATGTTTTCATGGGAAAGTTTGAGTAATATCTGTCCCAATTCTTCATGCCTCCTTCTCCCTTCTCAGCTGTGCAGGTATAGAAATCCTCCTGGTTACAGCTCTTCACCTTTTCCCCCTGTTTGCATCTTATAACTTGATAATTAGAAGGAATTGTCTTTATTTAGTGATTTATTTGGTGGTTTCCAGCTCCTAGCAGTGAGGGCAGAGATTCAGGGGAGATATTAGGAAGAAATCCTTCCCTGTGAGGTGGTGAAGCCCTTGGCCCAGGTTGTCCTGAGAAGCTGTGGGTGCCCCCTCCCTGGCAGTGAGGTGTGCCCGTGTTGTGTGGCAGCATCCTGAAAGCCCAAAATCTGCTTTTAATTTAAGATTAAAATTTAATTTAAGATTCAATTTTAATCTATAATCTCTCCTGACCTGCTAAGCTGTGGGATAACATGACTTGTCATTTGCCTTGTGCTGGGAATCGCTTTGTGCGGGTAATAAATGTTCTCCCTTTTCCTTTTCTCTGCTGAAGATGCAGATGTTGAACCTAAAAATAAGACGTATGTGTGCAGAAAAATAAAAAATAGTGTGTGCGCACCAAAGCATTGAACTTCAGTAATTCTGCACCAGAGAGATCTCCCTTGTAGGGCTGGGGGATCGTGTTTGTTTCTCTCAAAGCACGCAGTTGTGAGGTAACTTAATACACCTGTAAGTGGTTTAACCAGGCTCGTTACATTAAACCCGAGTGCTTTAATTGTTCTTTTCTCCTGGGGAGGATCCTGTAACAGCACCTATGAACCCCTGCAGCTTTCTTTTCCTTGTGAACTGGGACTGCGGATATTCCAGGGAAACTCCTGATGGACCAGCAGAGCCCCGGTGAGGCAGAGCTTTTGTCTCATCTCTGTTAAAGATGGACTCAAATGACAACAGGCAGACAATCAGTTTTTACCCCTACATAAAATGAGAGCGACAGGCTCTGAAAAGTCACTTTATGCAGTGATTTATGGTCTATTTTTAAGGAATTTCTGCAGGTGTCTTGCCTCTCGTTTGAGAGCAGCTGCAGGATCTCCATCCTGGTGCAGGAAAATGATAGATTTTGCTGTTTTCTGCCCAGCTTGGACCCGTGCCCTCAGTTACGCGTGGTGCCATCTGCTCTTTGCTGGAGGAGCCTGAGTGGCACCTATGGGATAATTTCTTCCTCCAAATACCAGCAGTCAATAATACCAGCCCCTAAACCAACTCTGGCAGCTTAAAAGCAAAGCTATTTAGGAAGCAAAGAGAAAGAAAGATTAAGCTTGAACCTTACATGACAGAAGCCCATAGTCTTGTATATTTTTTGTCCTCAGTTTTGCTGCATCTTACCCCAGAGGGAGCTCCCCATAGCTGATATCTTATTTGTTTTAGTGATAAGCCGGTGTAGTTTTGGTCATTTGAGGGTGGGTAGCTTTGGTTGTCCATTACCAGACCTAACTCACATATGTAGTGATGAAATATTCCCTAAATCTGGCTACTGCTACTACTTTTTCTCCCTCCATTCTCATTGTAAACATTTTCTTCTTCTGCATTCTTTTAATTAGGATGTTGCTTTTAACCTGGCTTTCTCCCCTGCTGCCTTTTCTGAACTATGGTGAAACTCTTCATCGTGTATTTTGAAATAAATGTTGTGTTTCTGGTACGCCTGTCTTACCAATTATCCCAACTTCCAGCCTTTGAGAAGTTTCGTTAGAGATTCTATCAGAAGACTATGGTGTAATAGCACAGAAATAAAGGCATGCATGGGGCTGCTGGGTGGAGGTGGAGATGTTTTTGGGTGAGGGTCAGGCTCGCAGATGTTTTCCCTGAATGAGGGCCAAAATAAAAAATCTCTGCAGTTCTCTCCCATCTTCCTTTGACGTTTGTTATGCAGATTTTGTTTAAATAACGATGGCCATACTCGACAGCGCTGGAAGTGCCTAGTGTTTTAATTAAAAGACTCAGGTTTGGAGGGGTGCATAACTCACAGTGTTAATTTGGAGGAGGCTGAAACTTGGCAGATGCTGAAGCAGTTTTGGGATGCAGTCTGCAGGCTCTGCATCTGACAGCAGTGGCAGGAGATAATATTTCCTTGCAAGTAAAATACAGGGCTCTAACTCCTTCGATTAATCTTACGTGTTTGGAAATTTTGCTGCTGGTGACTGTTAAGCATCTTCCAAACTTTGTCTTTTCAGAGTCCGAAGATTTTGTGTCTGGTTTAAAGGCCTCAGCCTTGATACGGAATGATTAGGGAATTATTTGATGCAAATTTGACTTGCTTCTTTCAGGTGGCTTCGGTCCATACTGAGGGTGGCACTGAGAGATCCTTTGGTAACTGAGCTTCGTATTTTGACTCCTCTGTGACTCCATATGCTTTAAGGAAATAATACGCAGTATGTGAACTAATCCTGTGTACGCTTTGCTTTCAGGTGGACCTACCACGACTTTTTCAACAGGTATCGTGTTCTTATGAATAAGAGAGACCTCTTGAAGAGCAACAAGAAGTGGATCTGTCAGTCCCTGCTGGAAGGCCTCATCAAGGTGAGCTGGCACCGAATCTCATCCCTCAACCCCTGCTGTATTTTGGCTTGAGGTCCAGCTTTTGTGTGCAACATCATGAACTTTAGTAAGAGCCGGTTCCGTCACCCCGTCATTAAATGTCTCTTTGCACAAATGAGTAAGAAAAAAATGAAATAATTGCCCTATTTTGATGCGTAGGAGACTTCTAATGGTGACTAGCTTGCAGAAAAAACATCCCATGGATTGGGACTGCTTTTCCTTAAGCAAATAAGAAGTCATTGCCACCTCTCCTCACAATTTTACTACTCAGACTCGAGTGCGTACTTTTTAAATCGCAAATGCGCACGCGAAGGTTTCTTCTTGCTATTGAGGATCCCAGAATGCGCACAGCATCTTAGCCAAGCGTTAGAGTTTGATCCTTGGTTTCCTGTGGGATTTTGAGGGATTTACTCACTCGGGCTTCTCTCTGCAAAAGCTGTTCTCCTTCTGCACCAAGAAGAAGCCATTGTCTTGGCTGCAGAGCCATTTGCAGTGCAGGTATGACTTTGCAGATACAAGAAGTCTTTTCTTTAAATCATCTGGTGTTGCATTGCTCTATTTAACTTAAATAAATAAATAAACAAAACCCCAAAAAAACCCAGAAAAACCTTCAAAATGCATAGAAATATATGGAACTTAAGACTGAATCCCAGTGCTGCGTTCCTCAGTGGGTATATTAAAGCTCAAGTAGTTTGGAGTCTAATAATACCTTCATCACCCAATTAAGAAGGGATGTGAGCTCAGCTGATAAACTTGATTCAAAGTGGGTTTTTTTTTATCTGTATCTGCTTTAGCAACATAGACTGAAAAAAATATAACATGCTTGCCTTCATTAAATTTGGTTTCCTTTGTGCTTTTCAAAAGGATCCAGACAAGTTCCATCTCGGACACACCAAGATCTTCTTCCGTGCAGGCCAGGTGGCCTATCTGGAGAAACTGCGAGCAGATAAGTTCAGAGCTGCCACAATCATGATTCAGAAGACGGTGCGGGGCTGGCTGCAGAGGCTCAAGTACCAAAGGCTGAGACGAGCTGCAGTCGTCGTCCAGCGCTACACGCGTGGGCACCTGGCACGGAGGTGGGCCCTAGGGAAGGGCTATGGAAAAACACTTGTATTTTCAGTCTGCTCCGTCTTGTAGACCTTAGACTTAGGGGTTTCATCTGAGAAACACTGAAAATACTCTGCATGGGGTGTTGCCTTTCAGCCCCGTGAAAACGGGATCCATATTGTGCACGTAGGTACCGCTATGTTGGAAATTTCTGTGCTGACTTCGGGACTCACTCCTGGCCCCTCTCTCCAGACAAGAGATGACACTTCTTTGTCTCAATTTGATTTCGTATCTCTACTGATTTAATTTCAAGGTGCTGAGCTAGGGCTATAGCGCAGGTGGGTAGGCTGTAATCAGATGACTAAGGTACTCTGAGATATTTCAGTGAAACTATTTCACAGAACTAATATTTTTCCGGGAGTACCTCTGGCGAAGGGCGTTTGTGTGGGCCAGTGGGCAATTTGAAGAAGCTATGAGCCCCTCTTCTGCAGGGACCGGGTTTGTGCCTCCTTGCTATACAGGAGGAGTTCTTGGAAGTGATTTTCTGTATCCTTTGTAATGAGAAAATCACTGCTCAGAGAAGCCGTGGTGTGCTGGCTATATTATTTGGTTTTAAGCAGCAATGTTTTCCCTGGCTCTGAGTTAACATCTCCCTGTCAGGAGTGCCCCTACCTAACCTGCAGCCCAATTAACACCACACTTGGGCAACATGAGATGTTACCTGTCTTCTCCAAGGCTCCTATGCAGTCACTTCTTCACTCCTGATCGCTGGATGAATGTTGATTTCCATCGATTATTGAAGCAGCGAGAAGTAAAGAGCTTCTGTGCTCCTTCTAAGGGTTCCCTCTAAATCATACTGTATTTTGGAAGAACATCAGAGATGTAACTGCATTTGTGGTATTATTTGCACTTGTGAAAGAGGATTGACATCATGGAGAAGCCAGGGATGAGAAGGTCTCAAATGAGCAAAGCTGGGCAGTTTGACTTTCATTTAAAGCTGAGCACAGGTTTTTCTTGTTATCAGAGGTTTGTGTAGTTCTGTAGAATACAAGGGTACAGCTCCATGCTGCAAAGTCCTTGCAACTCATTAGGAAGCTCTGGTTCAGTGGGTCCTAATGTGAAACTGTTGGCCTTGACAAAGAGAATGTCAATCCGATATGGCTGGTTTCGTTTTGATACGCTTGTCACAAAATACAGAAGTGGATCAAATATCTACATAATTCTTCATGCTGAAAGCAATAAACTAATTATAAATTCAACAAAACAAGCTAATTATCAAATCAGATGAAGCTTTTATGGGCATTTGTTAACCCGTGTAACAGCAAACTGAACTTTAGTTCAGTTGGAGAATGGGAACAGCGTGTCACAGAGTTGACCACATCCCTCATTATTTACTCTGTGAATTGTAAGGGCTCTCCTCCTGAATGGTGCCAAACCAGTGCACACCAGTTTAAGTGTCAGGTCAATTTGCAACCGTTTTCACTGGTTTGGTAGATACCCTGCACAACACTTGCTTTTTATAGTTAGGGAAGCGATGGAGCCAACCTGGGTGTTGATTGACTCGAGTACTGAGGGCAGTGTCTTTAAACTAAGGGAAAAGCTGGAAAATACTGAGTTTTGATGCTGCTTAGGAGTAATGAGGTGTGTTGATTGCTGGTTCCAGTGCTCCCAGGTGCCATGGATGCTGTCTGATTGCATCCCTGTTCCCGTTATTTTAACAGGGATGTGCTATCAGCTGCTCTTTTCTTAGCCCTGCTGCTGGGATGCTCTGTCCTGAATAGTGTCAAGCTACTTTTGGACAAAAGGTCCAGTTTAAAACTTATTATGACAGGAATAAGGGGAAATGAATTTTACTGCTGACCCTTTTTTTTCCTGCGCTTTACAGGCTTTCCAAGCACCTGAGGAGGACGAGAGCTGCCATCGTCTTCCAGAAGCAGTACCGAATGCTGCGGACCTTCCAAGCTTTCCAGAGGGTCCGCAAGGCAACCATCACCATCCAGGCTTTTGCTCGGGGCATGGTTGTCAGGAAGATGTATCGCAAGGTACGACTCCACAGAGTGTGTTCGCATTAGAAAACATTAGGAAGAGCCTTTAGGTTTATCTCCACTGGCGCAGCGCGGCGATGTATTTATTGTGGCCTTTTTGACGTTTTCCGAAGCCGACTGCCTCTGGTGTTTCTGGAGAGCGCGCGGTGACGGCGAGCATTGCCATTTAAAGCTGTGCAAGCAAAAATGATTTTGGCAGCAGCACCTCAGAGGAGCTGCTAAATGAAGTTAGTCATTCGGATGCCGGAAGGCATCGTGGAAATCTGGAAATGTCATTTGATCTAACCCGTACTTTGCAGAAAAAAAAAAATCTCCCTGGCAAACAGAATTTGTGTCTGAGCTGCGCTGCAGGTGCTGTTCCCAGTGTGGTGGGGAGACCTTTGGGGTCTGTCATGGAAGGCATCGAGCCATTTATTGATATAAATGCCTCTTTAATTAGTTCTCTCCATTAGCTTTCTGTGTTAAGCCAGGAGCTGAGAGTGAAGAAGTAGATGATACGGTGAGTGGTCTTCTGTGTGATGAAACCAAGAGCTTTGTGGAATCTTCTGTCCACTATTCAGATCCAGATTTAATTTGGTAGTCAGCTAAATTTACACCTAATGTGAGGGTACCTGAAGAAGTCAGAGGCCTGATGTGTCCATCTTGGAGATGATGGAGGTTACCTGGACACCTGGTGACCCACCAGAGACAGCAGGGCTGTCCTCCAAAACACAGCACCTTAGATGATCAGGAATTACAGTAGTTCCTGGTGATCAGGAATTTGTGCTGCCACTGCTTTTTCAGCATTTATTTAATTTTTAAGTTGGAAGCCCCTGCAGGGGAGGCAGATGGTCCAGGATTTAAACTCACTTGAGTTTCAAGACAACTCAGAATCTTAAAGTGTAGGATTTGGCTGAAGGCTGGGCCTCTTAAATCTGAGTATCCTTAATCTCTGGAGCACCAGGATGCAGGTGTGGGATGGTAGCTGTTGGTTCAAGTGCATGCCCAGCAACAGATGCTGAAACTTATCCCAAATTAATAATAACAAAGCATCCTGTAATCTTTAAATTCTGCTGTTGCTCTCCTCGTAATACTGCAGCATAGATCAACACAAGAAATGTGCTGCCTGTATCTCTAATATGACAGTGTGCAGTTTTAGAGATGGAATTGAACTGCCGCCTACTGAAAAGATCGCTGTAAATTTTGGGGAGAAGTACAATGCAGAAGTGCCAGAAGTTTCATAAAACGAGATATAAGTTTCTGGAAATTGAATCATGCGAGAGAACTGGCTGCAGGCTGTAGTGAAAGGACTCCAGAGTTTTATTTGAAGGTTATCCACATGATAAGGAATCCCACCAGGACAGCATTTATCTGCAGCATAAATTATCATAATGCAGCAGCAGAAAAAAAATAATCTACTAAACCTGTTCTGGTGTTGAGTTATCTGTGATGCTGAAGGGACAGTAAATTTATTGCTGAGTGTTGGTGTGTCTGCTAATGGCTATTTATTCTGCTAGCTATGATTCTTGTGTGCTGTTCTGAGGTGGTCCGTGAAGTCTTACTTGAGATGTCCCCTGTACCCATCGAGTCTCCTGGTCATGAACCAGGACCGTCCCCCCTCATTTCACTGGTCACAAACCAGGACCATCTCCTTTCGTTTCAAGCAGGTCTTGACCTTCTTTTCCAAGTCATCCTGCTCTCTAGAGAGGACAGGATGGGTCCTGCCTGCATCAGTTGAGTACACTGACTGGAGAATGTCTAAGGATGGGGGATTGAAGTACCTGTCTATAAAAGAGGTTGAAAAATAATAACCTTTATCTCCAGCCATCACCGCCTGCCCCTACCAGGACGCTCCTGCTTGGTGGAGAAGCCCTTTCACAGAATCACAGAACCATTAAGGTTGAAAGAGGCCTCTAAGATCACCAAGTCAAACCATCAACCCAACCCCACCATGGCCACCAAACCACGTCCTTTTGGCGTTGAGTGCCATGCTGCAGCCAAACCAGGGCTGTCACTCCCTTTGTGGTTGACTTTTCTCCCTTGACCGTCCCATTTCACTCACGTTTTATAGATGCTCATGGAGCACAAAGCCATCATCCTCCAGAAGCACATCCGGGGCTGGCTGGCCCGCACTCGCTTCCTCCGCATCAGGAACGCCACCATCGTCCTGCAGTGCTACTACCGGCGCGCGAAGGCCAGGCAGGAGCTGAAGGCGCTGAAGATCGAGGCCCGCTCGGTGGAGCACCTGAAGAAGCTCAACATTGGCATGGAGAACAAGGTGGTCCAGCTTCAGAGGAAAATTGATGAGCAGGTACGTACGTCCTGAGCTGTGCTGGGACAAGTGTGGCCCTGCTTCTGCTTTGCTTCTCTTGTACTGTCTTTCCTGGGAAGGATTTTATCTTCCTGTGATGTGTAAGAAGTAAGAGCCGTGATGAGGGGTGAGACGGCGCGATGTGAGTGATAGATGCCTGTGGGATGTCTTGACGGTCATAATGTGACAACTTGATCAGAGAGGCCTTCATCAAATGCCACTTGTCATTAACGAGCTGCAGAATAATAGTTTGATTACATGCTTAGAAGGGTTTTCCTACCCACTAACACGAGATTTTGGAAGTTACTGTGATAAACACCCTCTGTGTTGCTTCCCAGTGCTGTGCAAGGACTTCAGGGATGAGTATAAGGTGAGCAGGTCTCTGTTGTACCCACTAATATTAATGAAGAAATTAATAACCATCTATATCCTTATACAACCCTTTTCCAGGCAGGAGGAACAGTCCCTGTAGGTCACTACTACATCTTCGTAATACCAGTTATTAATAATAGCAGTTTATTGTTGTGTTTCGGATGCTGTCAGGAACCCTTACCCATCACACGCCGTTTCCTCGCCACCTTAAATCTCTCCCATCCCTGTGCGACACAAGAGGTCCTGTGATGATGATGATGAGAAATGACTCTGCGTTGGCTCGGATACTGCGGAGTCAAGGCACAGGGGGTTTGCATTACTGCTGGCCGCATTCCTTGCCAAATTAATTGGCCCCAAACCATGCACCGCAGTGGAGTCCGACTTCTAAACCTTGAATTTTAAAATGCCTGCCTGCATACTTTGATTTTGCAGACAAACTGTAGCTCCGAAACAGAAAAATGCAGGCTTAATATTCTTTATATATCAATACATCGGAAACCTGTTTGGTATGACCCTTCGTCTGGAAGATACTTGGTGGAATTAATGAGGATGAGTCATTTCAGGTACACATATTTGGGCTGTACTCATGCCATGGCCTGAGTCTGCTGGACTTGGCAGTAGACCAGCAATATGAATTTATTTTTTCCTTGCCATTTACTGCTAGGAAAAGTGTGGAGGTGGGACAATAAAGAAAAAAAACACCAAAAATTTTGGTTAATGTTGGCTTTTCTGGCCAGAAAGGTCTCCTTTAGGGCAAGAGACATAGAGAGCTTTTGAGCAGGCAGTGATAAGGAGCTGGAGCTCCTCTTGATCCCCCCTTGGTCTCTGTGCAGACCATTTCGGAGGAGTTAATTTGATGTTCTCTGTGCAGCTTTTGCGGGAGAGTGTTGGTGCTCTGGACTACTGGTGGTTTTCTGTCCCTGAGCTCATTTTAAGCATCGTCTCAGGACTGACAGGTTTCCCTGGGATGCTCTGGAAGTGCTAATGAGCACCGCTGCAGTGGATTTTCTTTTCAGTGCACTGGATTTTTTCTGGCAGCGGCGAGTTTGTTGCATCACATTTTCCCTGAAGTATCTTGATTTCTTCGGGTCTTGCTCATCTATAAACACAACCTTTTAAAATGCCAATTAACTTTTTAAGGGGGCAAAAAAAAAAAGGCAGGTAACCTAGAGAGCTGCAGTTGTATCATTTTCTGTCTTGCCGTGGAAGAAAATGTTTCTATTTCTGCTGCTTTAGCTCATGCGTGAATAGAGAGATGTAATACTCCGTGTGCCCCTGAGGAAGAGAAGATCTTTCTTTGAAAACATTAAAACCTATTATTGTATGTCAGCCTCGGCCCATGCGCTCCAGCATCCGTGACTGGGCCTGTTTCATTCAGTTCCTAAATCGGGTGAGGGATTTTTTTTTGCACACACAAGAAAGACTTAAATCTGTTTTGCTGCAAAATATCTGCACTGGACCGCTTTTTTTCTATCCACATCAGACCACTTTCTACTTTTTATTACTATTTATTGTCAGTTAAGTGAGGTTTTTTTTTAAAAATGAGTATGTTGTTGCTGCCTGAGACACTTTTTACACAGAAACCTTGGGGTGCCATGAGGTGGTGTGTGTTGGAAAACGAGCAGAGACTGGGGAAGCAGCAGAGATTTGTGAGCGGAAGCAATTACTGCCATTCTCCATAGGCAAAGCTTTTCTCTCCAGAGAAATGGCTTTGGTCGTGCAGAAATGTTAATTCCTAAATGCTGAATTTTTATATTTGTTAGTAATTCATTAAAGAGGAGGAAAGGAAAAGATGTTTATGTCCCTCGTTTACTTTTTTTCCCTTTGAGACGTGTCTTAATCCTGCCTTGGAGCGCTGACACTGCAACATGAGGTGGTGGTGTGGGGTGTCACCTAGAGGAGATAAAGTTCTCTACTTTCGTGTGGTTTTTTTTCTTTTCCAGGCTGTAAGGGTCTTTGAAAACTGTTGTCCATGACCTAATGGGAGCCTTTGGCCCTGTTACAGACATCGATCATATTTCTTTGCGTTGATTTTGGTTTTCTTCTTGCTTACTTTGCTGAACATCTTAGACGAAGAAGTTGCATCTCAGGATTTGTGACTTTGCACCTTTACTGCTTGTCCTGACCAGTCAAAACTTGTGTATCGGGTCTTCCCTAGTCCGTTGACTTCTTGAAATGATAGATTTGTGTCTTTTAAGACTTTTATCTTCTGGCTTGGTCACCTCAAGCTTTTCTTAGCCCCTGCATTTTCCAGCAAGACCAGGAAAGACCAAAACTGACATTTCTGATGCTCAAGTGAAATGTTCACTGAAGTCTCATTGGAGACTAGTGCAGGGCTGGCTAACAACGGTGATATTTTATTATTCATAGTGTCGCTCCCATTGACTTCGATTTGAACCGCAAAAATCAAAGCTGCTGAATTTTCAGGTCTCAGAACTTGAGAGCAAATTGTTGCTAAATGCTTTAAAAGAGAAAATCCAAGCGAATAAAAAGATGTCGGAGCTGGCACATGACTTAAAGCTGAGCTTTAGGGACCTCTTGGTGCTCAAGGCTGCAGTTACGCTGCTGAGCCTTGTCACCCTGCTTTCCTGCGGGCGTAGGAGTCAGGAATAAATGGATAAACTGCAAACTCGGTATTGCAAACCAAACAAATTGCAGACCAATTGCATTAAATAGGATTGTCTGGAAGCTGTAATAAAAGTGTAGGGTTTTTACTTTGTTTGCCAGTGCTATCACATGTTGTTTGCCTTTGCTTCGACTGCAGCATCAATTTAACAAATGCTAATACGGTAGTTACCAAAATATTACTGAGCTTTTGTCACAGTTTGGAAATTGCTTTTAGCTTTATGAGCTTTATTAGCAAAAGCATGGAAATGTTCATTACTGGAAATCTGTTACCCACCGTGCTCAAGGATTTTTGACAGTTACTTTTGTTGTGTATCAATGTGTGCGTTGATCTTATGGTTTTATTCTCTTCTTTTTTGGGTTGCCGGCTGCAGAACAAGGAATGCAAACTCCTGAACGAGCAGCTCGTCGTGCTCAAAGCTGCCCAGTTAACTGAGGTGGAAAAGCTGAAGAAGGAACTGGTGCAATACCAGCAGAACCAGCGGGGTGGTGACAGCCAGCTTGTCAGCCTGCAAGAAGAGAGGGATGGCCTCCATCTGGAGCTCAAAAAGGTTCATGCAGAGATGAAGGCCATGGAATACAGCTATGTTAAGGAGAAAGACCTCTTGAGAAAGGTACGTTTATCTTTAATGTGTTGTGGTTGAACCCAGTAAGCAGCTAAACACCACACAGCTGCTTGCTTAGTTCCCCCTATCCCCGGTGAGAATTGGAGGAGAGAGATAGGAGCACTCGTGGGTTGAGATAAAAACAGTTCAGTGGCTGAAATAAACCAAATTGCAATGATAATAACACTAATGAATTGTCATAAAAATAGGAACAATTATAATAAAGCAGGCAGTTAGCTCATACAGCAGTCGCTGGCCATGCACCAGCAAAAACATGATGGTCCCTGTAAGCCTCGGGAACCAAATGATGGGAGAGACCCTCTGGGGATGGTACCCATTGAGGGGAAAAAAGCTGTCCCCAGCAAATTCTCCCACTTTATAGCGAGTACGACGTTTTACCCTCTATTTCTCACTGGTCAGGTTTATTCTTAATAACCTTCACACCTGTGCTGGTAACCTAAGGCACTGAGGTATGAGTTTAGTTTACTGCTGCGAGTGTTTGTTGCTCGGGTTAAATCCACGATTTTTCTTCTTCTGCGCCAGCAATTGATGTGTTTTATTTGATCCTGGTATTGGAAAGCCCTCAGACGGTGGGTTTGAGTGAGTAACTGGGGGGGTTGCGTGGTCAGGATAATTTAATATGGACAACCAGCACAGCTAAAATGCATTTTTGTATCTGTGTTGTCTCTTGGCTGGACCAAGAGCTGTGAGAAAAGCAGTTACTCCGCTCTTTGTGTGCATATTGCACCCATACAGAGATATATGGAGTCAGTGATTTTCTTTTCACCAGCCCCACATTAGAAGATCCTTTTTGGCACAGCGCTCAGTTCATTAGCTTGTTGGAGCTCAGGCTTTTGGAGCCTGAAAGGATGCTTTATTTTGAAGGTGATGCAGCTGAGGAAAAGATTCCTTCTCTTTGTTCTTGACTGCAAATCCCCTTCAAGCGCTCGGAGAGGTTGATTTAATCACCAAAGAAATGCTTTCAAAAAGCATGAAAACAAAGCAAAAGCTTTCACTTGTTGTAAAAATGCCTACAGCAGAGCAAATCCTGTGTACTTTACCGTGACAATAAATGGTATAATTGTAAAACATTTCTACTCGGAGTGCAGGCTCCCATTTCTGACGTGAACTTTGGATCCTCATCATTGGAAGACAGGGAAGACCCATGTCCTTCCTGGAAACACTTGTTTAGGCAAAAATGGCTTTCTGAGGAGAATTCTGTCAGATTTTTGAGTAGTTCTAGTGACTACCAGAAACGTGGAAAGTGTCGTGAAACACCATGGTCGTGGTGGGATGGAGATGATACCCAAAGTCATCAGCCACTTCTTAGTGAGGCTCAGCCTTAATTTTATCACCTTGAGCTGGGGCTGAAGCTGCTGCAAGTCCATTTTAGTTATGATTTCGTTACCGATAAACCATCATTTAATTTCCTCCTTGTAGCTTTTCTCTCTAACTCCTTAATTTTAGCCTGTCTCCTCTTGAACCATCTTGTGATAAAGCTTAAAACATAGGATCTGGGTGAGCACCAGTAGCTCTTCCTAGGGCTTTCGGTAGCACCTCATGCTCTCAATTGATGAGCAGGGATGATTCAAAGCCTGGCCAGGAATTTTATTAGGAATATCCTAAATTCCACCATCCTTTTGTCACAAGATTAAGGGAGGACTGAAGCCGGATCTCATGAGGAGGTGGTTCCAGTGTAACACTTAAATAAGGGCTGAAGCCATCACAAGTGCTCACTGCTCAGCATCTTCCATAGAAATCCTTCAAAGCAGGTGCTCCTGCATTTGAAGCACCTTCTAAGATGCTTCCTACAGAAAGATGAGTACGAGGTACAAAAGGTACCAGTGTAGGTACCAGAGATGGAGCTTGTGCTGCTTGGCCCAGGGAAGCGGTCATCACGATGAGATCACGCTGTTGAATGCAGCAAAAATCCTGAGGATGAACGAAAAGCAATGGCATCTGCTGGTGTTGGTGTCAGTCCAGCCTTGTTGCGACAAGTGGCCTTGCTTCCCTTTGTTTTTAATAAAGAGGTAGTTAAAAAAATATTAAAAATATTATTTTGCAGGGTTTAGTTTGTTTTCATGAATTTTAGCTGGGCAGTTGTTGGTTTTAATTGCTATATATACTTGTGTAGTATAGGATACCTGCTGGGATAACTGGCCAAGCACCAGGGTACAGATCTTTTAACCAGCAAAGAAAACCTGAATAAAGCTCCCTGTCTGCAGGCAGGTGAACGTAACCCCTCTGCAGGGCCCTGACCTGCAGCAAGCACTCATTCTTTCCCTTGTTTCGTAGCGTGTATCCGACTTGGAAATGGAAAACGCTGTCCTGAAGCAGGAAAAAGAGGAGCTTAACAGCAGTATTTTGTGTCAATCTGAAGGTAAGGGAAATCCTTAGAGCATTGTAATGCCTTTGCTAAATGAAGAGCTTGACTGTTCCCTCCTAAAATTTGTGTTTTCCTGCGTGCTTTGCTGTTTGCCCCTACCTTGATAAAGTGCTGATCTTCCCGCACCCCTTTCCTGGTGGTTTTTTGCCATGGTTTTGTTGTGCAGGTAGTTCTGTTTGTGCTGTGCTACCGGTGGGATGGCAAGACAGAGGCTGGTTTATTAGGTGGAATGTGGAATGAAGTACCCAAAAACATTTACTCTGGGTGACATGGAAGGCAGTGAGATTGCTGGAGGTGGAGGGTAGAGAATAACACCACCCCGAAATTGATGAATAAAGGACCCAGGGACCAGCACAGTTAATGACATTGAGCCTCAACAAAGGATTTCTCTCATGTGGCAAGAGCCTATGAGTGGTTTTTAAAGCAGAGACTTAGATGGCGAGAAGCACCCAGAGGAAAGCAATCTGGGAAAATCCCAAGCCACTGAAAAAACCCTCATGTCTGTATTGAGCTTTTCTATATTTTTTTTAATCATCCTTTACAGCTTTGATTTTGTTGCAGGATTTACAAAGAGCATCACTCATCAGTCTGTGGATGTATCTATCCCTGCTCTGGGGTACTCCTGAAGTGCCCTCTTGCCCTCAGCCCAACACGAAATAAAGGAATGAAAATAACACGATGAAAAGAAACTTGCTGCAAATATTTCTTTGTTGCTTACGGGATGCTTTCAGAGCATTGAAGCTTTGGGGGCAGCAAGTGGAGGGGCTCGTTTTGGTGTTCATTGATTTAAAAGGACACATGAACTATACCTCTCTGTATTTCTGATTTAAGCATAATTGGTCTGATGGTTTGGAGGTGCTGGAGATTTTTCTTTCACTCAATGTGATCTCCAAGCAGAAGAACTCAAGTGGGGAGACACATCTAGATTGTAAGAGTCTCTAAATATTAGAGGATGCTTATATGTATTTCAAAGGTTCTTGGCAGAGAGCATTTTGTTAATTACTCGATGTTACTGCACATACTAAGTCCATTTTGGAGATCAAGATCATGTTTCCTTTTTCCTTTTTCTTATTTTAAAGATGAATTTGCACAAAAAACGGCTGATGAAGTTATCCAGATCAAGAAAGAGCTGGAAGAGGAGAGATCTCGTTATCAGAACCTGGTAAAAGAGTATTCGAGGCTGGAGCAGAAATATGACAACTTGCAGGATGAAATGACTATTATAAAGGTAACAAAACTGAAATTAATCCCTCTTCTGGTGTGTCGTGGACCTGATGTTGTTGGCTGGATAACATGGCTCACTCATCCCCAAAACGTGTAATAGAACTGATATTATTGTGCCATTTGTGCTTGATACTTCTTGAGCTCAGAGGGGTGCATCTGGTGTCACGAAGAGCCTTTAATTCATGCAGGATTTTAAACTGAGTTTCCCTATCTCTTCACGTTTTAAAGTATGCCCTTGTGTTAATGTGAGTGTTACGGTAGGGTGTAAGAGCTAGAAAATGGAATTTGCTATCAGGTGACAGACAAGCCTTTTGTAAATGTCACCTTGTTAAGAAGACAAATATTTGCTCTAGGAAACAATGTTTTGTGAGGAATCCTTCCTTAAACACAGAATGCTTTATCTATCTGCATCTCTTTTGGCAGCAAGTACCAGAGCACAAGAGAAACCCATCCAGCCAGAGCAGTTTGGAGTCTGACTCCAATTACCCGTCCGTATCAACCTCCGAGGTTGGAGACACCGAGGATGTCATACAACAAGTGGAGGTACAGTAAATGGGAGAGCTCTGCTCTGTGGGGATGTTTGACGTAGGTCTTGGACTACAAGGTGTGAGGGACAAATGTGGTTCCATGCCACAGAAATACCTTGTTCATTGAGGTAGAAGGCCTGTAGAGCTGTGATGCTGTAGCAAATGCTTGTTCATTTGTGGGGTCAGACTTAAATAGGGCTCTGAAAGGAATAAAATCTTGTGTTTTGGCCATACCAGCGTGAAGACTGATGAAAATTCATCAAAGTGTTGCTATATATAGTTATTTCTGGCATGGATGGCAATGACTCTATGGTGATCCTTCTTCCAGAGGATGCCAGGGTTCGTCACCCCCTTGCCCCGAGCGTTTTCATTCCAATGCGTCTTCATGGATGCTTTGCTGGCCAGCACAGCCCCTGTAATCGAGAGTCTCTTAATGCAGAAAAAAGCAGCATAAATTACTCCCTGGCTCTCAGGAGTCATGTAGGAATGGGAAATGTGGGGGTTTTTTTGCTTACGTTTGCTAGAATAGGCTGCTTTAGTCAAAGTAATCAGTATTGGCCGTGCTCTGTTATCATATATTCTAGGTGAAGCCAATTAAAAAACAACTAATAAATACTTGACTGGAAGGGAGTCAGTAGGACATTTTAATGTTCTTCTACATTTTAATGTTCTTAGCTCACTTCTCTGTTGGACTGTGAAACATTCAATGACTTATTACAATGAGTCAGCTGTTTATTGACATTAAAATTAGGTGTATAAAGTGGGGATTTTGGGCATTTGGTCTTTGAAAGTCCAGGATTTTCTTGGGGTACTCCTGTTACCAGCTGAGTAGGTGCTGATGTACAGTCAGGGTGTATCTGGCACTGTGCATGGTTATAAAATTTGACCAAGGTCTTCTCCTTTTCCCACTCCCCCAGGACATAGGGGCAGAGAAGGCAGCCATGGACATGACCCTCTTCCTAAAGCTGCAGAAGCGAGTGAGGGATCTCGAGCAGGACAGAGAGAAGCTGAAGACCCAGCTAGAGAAAAAGGAACAAGAGAGCAAGAAATCCCAGGTAAGAAATGGCTTTTCCTTGTTATTGATATTTCATGTTGGTAGTTGATCCCTGAGGACACGTGACATAGGAATTGAGGTTTGAGAGTGACAAGTTCAAGTCAGGAGGCACCAAATCCACCTGGGAAATGGAAATAGACCTTTTTGGCAGCTGAAGACAATTGGACAGAACTGACTTTTTAATTATTTTTACTTTTTAATAAACTGGTTATAACAGATTTAGGACGGTATCTTAAATATCTTGAAAGCAACGAAGTATAGAATAAATTTTGGAGCACTTTTTTCTGCCTGTGTTGATCCTGTTACCTTCTCTTTTGAGACATTTGAAGCGTGGACTGAGTTTTGTCAGCGAAGGTGAGAATGAGGAAGGAGCAGGCGAGTATCTGGGGGATTGCAGACAGACGCGATGCTGCAGCCTTACAGACGCAGATACCATTTTTGAGCTGGATCAAATGTAAATCTGTCAGGGAGCCTGGAAGAGGAAAAACCCTGGTACCCCCATCTCCAAATTCTCCCTTTTAATCAATTTAGGTTATTCAAGCGTTTCTTTGCAGTCCTGGCTTCCCCAATGCAGCGGTGCGTGGCGCGAGCTGATAAGCACTTCACAGAGGTGTCAGTCAGGCTTGTGTCCTCAGTTTGGCATCGTTATAATGTCTGTGGGGTTTTTTTTATCCCCAGTAATGATCATACAGGAATATAGCTTAAGTGGTGTAATAAATTGAAAATAGGGATATAGCTGGTAGCAGAAGGCGTTCTTCCTTTTCTCTGCACTGCAGGGCAGGGATATTCCTTTGATATATTCTTCCTTCCTTGTGAAAAAATAACTTCCTACAGTTGTGTCATTTGCTTGGAAGTGATTTAGGAAAAATAAATTTAAAAAATCAGGATTACTGACATCCCAGGGTTAACTTGAGGCAGGAGTCAGTCCTGACTTGCAACTGTGATCGGAAAATACAGCTCTTTTTAGGTGCCCGTGAGCTGATGTTTGGCATGGGGGGGCTTTTAATTGCACATCTCTCAGACACATCTTACTGTGCCATCTGTAAATGGGGAACTGTGATATGTTCAGAGGCCGGGGACGATTCCATGCCGCGTATCAGCAGTGCTGTGCGTGTGGTGTCCTGAAGCAGTGAAGATGCTTTTATATGAAATGCTGGGTAAATAGCCGTCACTCGTGGTTTCAGAGTTGAAATTTCTGGGGCTGTTGTTGCTTTGCTTGGGAGTTACTTTGTTATTTATCTATGAGATCTGTGTGTCTCTTGACAAATTCGATAAGAGACTCAACAAAATCATCAGCAGTAATTACTTACTTGCTTCACCAGATATTCTTACTGCTCAGCAATTTGCAGGAAACACAGAAATAGGAAACTTCCCCAGCCTCTCATCCTGGCTACAGAGGCAGATTAAAAACCTGCTTCCCAGCTGCTGTGTTGCAGATTGTTCCCCTAACGCCGTTGTTTGGAAGGTGTAGCGAGCCACAGTTGTCAAGATATTAATCAGAGTTTAAAACCATTTTCTCCTGAAGCGGCCCCTGCCCCTTTTCGTGTTGCTGGGACTCTGTCGAATGCCAGTTAATAACATTATTATGGTTGAGCTGATGTTGATGGAGGCACCATCTTCTGCCACGCGCCGGTTCCTCCAGCTGCTTTTGAACATTAATTTCTCTCTTTAATCCACACAGGCTGTTGAAATGGAGACTGAAGAGGCTTCGGACCACCATGAAGATTTTGCATACAACAGCCTGAAGGTGAGTGAGGAGCTCCCGCTTAGCGCTGTCACCCATTGCGTGCCTCCAACAGCCCAGACAAATTGTCTGAACATCAACATCTGTTTCTCAGAAACTCCTGTTTCTGAGCCATCCACGGTGGTAGCAAGAAAAGCAGTGTGGTCTTATCCAGCAAGTAACAAATACCACAAACAAAGTAACAAATATCCCGGAGCCATTGGTGTAGGAAAGCACTTAAACGCTTTCCTTTTACCCTTCACCTGTCTCTGAGCAGGATCAGAAATGAGTGGAGAGGGAGTTGATGCTTCAGCCACACGGCAAGAAGAGTTAAACCCAGTTTGGTATCAATTTCCCAACGCACACACGCTTTTCAAACTCCTGTTACCAAAACCAGCTATGGAAAAGCCAGTGGCTCACGCGCTCCCTCTGCTGAGCTGTGGTTAGTGTGGAGGAATTTCTGCATCGGATGCATTTCTCATCCCTTTTGTTTTGTTTATTTAATGGCAGATGGCATGAAGTACCTGATGGTGCACCATTCCTGATGGTGTTTGTTCAGCGCGGAGTATGTCCAGATGCCAGATCAGCCATTCTGTTCACACCTCTGCTGTGATAAGCAGCGCTATTTATAATTTGTGTGGATTTATAATTAGAACACCCGTTTCCTATGGAAACGAGGTTTACACAGCTGTGCTAGCTACACGCTGTGTAAATGGTATAATTTTCCCCCATCCCCCAGCCATTTTTGGGTTTGTTAGCTTGCCTGATATGGCAGATATCCTATAGATAAGAGGGACCATGCAAGAAAGGCAGTGAAGAGGGATCTGGGGGGAAAGCGTTTGTGCTGTTGTGGACACCAGAGAATTCACATGGATGGGGGTCAGTCTGGAGAACAAGCCTGATGAGGAGCGGCTGAGGGAACTGGGCTTGTTTAGCCTGGAGAAGAGAAGGCTGAGGGGGAGACCTCAGCACCACCTCCAACTGCCTCAAGGGAGCTTGGAGAGAGGTGGGTGCTGGGCTCTGCTCCCAGGTGATGGGGATAGAACAAGGGGAAATGGCACCAAGCTGTGCCAAGGGAGGTTCAGGTTAGAGCTAAGGAGGAAGTTCTTTCCTGAGAGGGTCGTCAGAAGCTGGACCAGGCTGCCCAGGGAGGTGGTGGAGTCCCCATCCCTGGATGTGTTTAAAGAGCGGGTAGACGAGGTACTTAAGGATATGGTTTAGGGGGTAGACAGGAACGGTTGGACGTGATGATCTCAGAGGGCTTTTCCAACCCAGCGATTCTGTGATTCAATCCCTGGGAAAGAACTGACCTCAAATCAGTCAGACACCAGACTTTCTTGGCTTGCTTGCAGACATCTCTGGTTGTGCCATGCAATAGTTGGGTGATGTTCTCGTTGGGTTTTGGTGTTGTCCGAGTGGTTTGGGTGCATGGGGATGGGAAGGAGCAGTCAGCAGCTGGTGATGAAGGACCTGATGCAAAGGAAAGGTGGGCTGGTGTGATTTGGGCCATGAGCAGGACCCTGGGGTCTGGCTCTGCTCCCCACCCATCGCAAAGATCACCCAAAGCAAAGCTGGACCCGAAGTCCACAAGAACGAAGCTGCTCTTGACCCAGCTGTATGCCTAAGGTGGGTTTTGGGTGCTGGTGAAGAGCTGCCAAAGGTGGTGTTAACACCTGCTTCATAGTGAAACACTGAAGTAAAGGCTGGAGTTTTATTCTTCTGTCTTCTACTGTCATGCAAAAGCACGTAAACCCTTCAGTTGTCTTGACACACACAGCGATGCTCACTCATTGCTATTCAGGAGAAGCAGTCGGCATCAAACTTGTACGGTGTTGCTCCTGCCTGTCAAATGCCAGCAGCTGATGAGGCGTCAGGGCGAGAAAATCCTCCACTGCAGACATTGCTCTGGGGTGAGGGAATTACAAAATGTCTGAGGAAAGAAGCCGTGATGGGAATTCACGCAGTTGTAGGTCACCTAATGGGATGCCTGCCATGAGGAAGGGTCATGGACTGGCAGCAAAATCCAGATCCTGGCATGAATTGATCGTTTGGCTGTGCTCATCCTGGAAAAGGATGAATTTATCTAAACTGGTTGGTGGCTTGGTGTTTTCCAGAGGCAAGAGTTGGAGTCGGAGAACAAGAAGCTGAAAAATGAACTCAATGAGCTGAGGAAGGCAATCGCAGACCAAGCAACCGAGAACAACTCATGCAATGATACTCAGGACAGCTACAACCTCTTACTGAACCAGCTGAAAACAGCCAACGAGGAGCTGGAAGTGCGGAAGGAAGAGGTGCTCATCCTGAGATCGCAGATCATGAAGGCAGCCCAGCAAAAAGAGACGGGGAAGAACATGGTAATTGAGAGAGTATTGGGTTTTCTTTCCCTTTTCCCGTTCTGTTGATGGAAATTCACAGCCATTTTTGCTTTGGTAGGCTCTGGGTGGCAGGATGGCATGGGGAGGTTGTAGGAGGTTCTGCCTGTGGATAAGATATAGTCCATGGCATCATCTAGGACTGCCCGAGACCATATGTCCTGTGGTGGGCTGTACTTCTGCAAGGCACTGTCTTGGTTTTGACCCCAGACAGGAGCTTTGAAAGGCAGGAGGAGATGTGCAGGATGTCATGTTGCTGTGTGTTTTCCATGTTGAATTTAGGAGAACACCCCCACCAATGCCAGCTGGCCGAACAGCGACAGGAACGTTGACCGGGAGGACGCGATCGAAGCCTACCAGGGAATATGCGAGGTGAATCGGTAAGTGTGGCCACGGTTTTTCCAGCTGCAGAAGGGGCTGGCCAAATTGTAAGAGATGAGATCCAGACCAAAATGAACAAAACATTTTGGAGAGTTACCAGCTTCTGGATTGTGTTCTGGACCTTGGGTCAAGGATGAGCCATAAAGATGGGACTAAAGATGTATGTTTTGTGATGGGTGAGATAGCCCTCGTCGTTGGGACCTCATGTTCCCAAGGGAGGGGAGATACTGGCCAGGTAGAAAAGCCAACGTGGAAGTGAGCTACAGTGGATTTTGGCTTTGCTTTCTGTACATAAATAGTACCAAGACTGAGATTTGGGATATATTTAAGGGTTATTTATTTCAAGGAGGACCTCGGGTCCTGCACTTGGGAAACAACAACCCG